>NC_142443.1:53254264-53405147 GCF_059453495.1 Arachis ipaensis
CGATCTCCAGATCACGCGGCCGCGTGAATGACGCGGTCGCGTGGGAAGTGTTTTTCGCAACTTGACGCGATCGCATGAATGATGTGGTCGCGTCGCACACCCTTTTTTTTGTGCAAAATGTAGAATGCAATGCTAAGATGAATGCTATGCATGATTCCAGGTTCAATGAAGTAAAATAAAATAAAACTAAAAAATAAACAAAACAGAATAAAATTAAAATTGAAAAAAAAAGGAACGATCATACCATGGTGGGTTGTCTCCCACCTAGCACTTTTAGTTAAAGTCCTTAAGTTGGACATTGGATGAGCTTCCTGTTATGGTGGCTTGTGCTTAAATTCATCCAAAAATCTCCACCAATGCTTGGAATGCCAATAGCCTCCGGGGTCCCAAACTAGGCATGTAAAGCTTCTGAGCAGCTTCAAATAGATTCTCAGGCTCCCGGGGTGACGAGTGTCAGAATAGATTCTAGGATCCCAAACTTGGCTTTTAAATCCGCCTTCGTCTTGATCTATACTTTTCCATCTGGGCGGTTTAGAAATTAGATTCTCACCAGGATAACCAAACGTTTTCCGAGATCCATCCGATTGATCATGATGCCAATCCGCACACTTCGAGTCGAAGCGTGGAACCTTATTGAACCTTGTGCACCAGCTCTGAGTACGAGCCATTTCCCTTTTACTCTTAAAGCCACAGAGAGCTCTAAGCTGGTCATCTGTTTCAAGCAAACCATATTCAAGTGGAAAAACACAGTTAAAGGTTAAGGATTGTACCCACTTGAAACTTGTATTGGGTGGTAATGGCCTTGGGATAGGTGGTTTCAGTGGTTCTGTGAGTTCTACTCCCTTGTGCTCTTCTGTGAATTTATCCACTTCTTTGCAAGATTCTTCAAATGTATCCATGTCCTGATCAAAGCCATCTATGTCTTCCTCATCACTTAAGTCATAGACTGGAGGTTGAGAGAAATCTACCTCCGTATCACCTTCGTATTCACTTGGGGAAGATTCTTCGATCTCAGAGAATTCACTCACGGATGCAAGTTCATTACGTGGGGGTTGGGTACTGTCCTCCTTAGCATCAATTGTAACGTCCTTGACAGAATTTTCCACAACTCTGGATTCCCATGGAAGTTCAGCATCTCCTAAGTCTTCAACCAACTCTTCTTCTTTAATAATGATAGCTTCCTCTACTTGTTCCAGGATGAAGCCATGCTCTGTCTTGTCCACTGGAGTTTCTAGTATCTCCTTCATGCTACGCTCTTCGTTAGATTGTCCACATGGAGCTGTGGGAGGTCCTTGAATGTTCAAACATCTAGAAGATAATAGACTTACTGCTTGCTCCAGTTGATGAAGGGTTGTTTGAAGTTGATCTACTGTTTCCTTGAGGCGAACCTCTGATTCTTGGGGTTATAGATTTGAATATGGTACATGGGGAAGTGGTGATGTTTGGGAGTAATTGGACTGGAATCGGGGTAGATGAGGATCATACGGTGGTGAATGGTGAAAAGGAGCTTGTGAGTATGGTGGTTCGAAGTTATGTTGAGAGGATGGTCTATAAGCACATGGTGGGGCTTGTGGGTAATTACAAGGTTGTCCACCATGTCTATTGGCTTGGTATGCATTGTAGAATTGTCTTTGTCCATGATATCTTGGAGGGTGTTTTTGCCTAAAGGGTTGATCAGATCCTCTTGGCTCCATCCATCTTTGATTGTTCTGACCTCGATGCATGTTCCTGTTATAACTTCCATTCCTTTCAATAACATTAGAACCAAACTCAAAGCGAAAGGGGTGAGAATTTATAGTAGCTAATAGAAATAAAAAGGGGAAGATAAAGACAAATAAACAAGTAAAAGAAAAATATTTACAATAACTAATAATAAGGCACACGATTGCAGTTTCCCGGCAACGGCGCCATTTTGAAGAACTGGAAGATTGATGGTTTAGAGGTCATAATAAACTCTCATTGTAAGTATAGTTACTAAACCAAGCAATCAACCTTTCTTACAAACGTTTTGGTTGTCACAAGTAACAAACCCCTAAATAAATTGATTACCGAAGTATTCAAACCTCGGGTCGTCTTCTCAAGGAACTGCAGGAAGTATGTTCTTATTATTGGTTATGGAGATTGTAAATTGGGGTTTTGAGAATGAGGAGCGAATAGTCTAATTAGCAAATAAAGTAAATGAAGAACAAGCAATTTAAATGGCAAGTAAAATAAATAAATGACTGTAAATAAACTTTTGGCAAGGTATGAGAAATTGGAGGTCCTATCCTAGTTATCCTTATCAATGATGATGAGAATTGAATCTTAATTCCACTTTGTTAACCTTTACTAAGATAAAGGAAGGTCAAGGGATTAATTGGTTTGATCTTCGGATCCTATTTATTTCCTAGGAAAAGATTGGGATTATTGAAGTTCAATTTAATTAACAAAGATAACAATTATCAATCATGTTTGAGTTTGATAACTCCTGAGTTACTGATTTCTTAACCAAGACCAAAAGGAGAAAAGTAAATCTACTGGAATAAAAATGTCTTCAGATTGGGAATAATAGCAACATAAATAAAATAAAGCAATATTAAACTGAAATATCTCAAATAACATTAATTCAAAAGAGTAATCTGTAACATGGAGGAATTCATAAATTAAATTGCAAAAGTAAATAAAAGGGAATATTGAACCTGTGATGAAGAAGAAATAATCCTAAATCCTAAAACTAAATCCTAAGAGAGAGGAGAGAAGCTCTCTCTCTAAAAACTACATCTACTCCTAAATTTGTGAATGTGAAAGCTTCCTATTATGAATGAATGCATTCCCCTACTTTATAGCCTCTAATCTGTGTTTTCTGGGCCGAGAACTGGGTCAGAAACAGCCCAGAATTTGCTGGTTGCGAATTCATACACGCTGATTTTTCGTCACTGCGACGCGTCCACATGGAGCGCGCGTTCGCGTCGCCTAGCATCAGAGCAACTATGTCATATTATATATCAAATCAAAGCCCCAGACGTTAGCTTTCCAACACAACTGGAACCGCGTCGTTTGGACCTCTGTAGCTAAAGTTATAGCCGTTTGAGTGCGAAGAGGTCAGGCTGGACAACTTAGCAATTTCTCCAACTTCTTGTATTCCTTCCACTTTTGCATGCTTCCTTTCCATCCTCTGAGCCATTCCTGCCCTGTAATCTCTGAAATCACTTAACACACACATCAAGGCATCTAATGGTAATAAGAGAGGATTTAAACATAGGGAACTTAAGGCCAAAGAAGCATGTTTTCAATCAAAGCACATAATTAGGAAGGCAAATGTAAAACCATGCAAATAGTATGAATAAGTGGGTAAAGAGTTGATAAAATCCACTCAATTAAGCATAAGATAAACCATAAAATAGTGGTTTATCAACCTCCCCACACTTAAACACTAGCATGTCCTCATGCTAAGCTCAAGAGAAGCTATAAAGATGAAGAGGAATGGTAAAATATATGAAATGCAACCTATCTATATGAATACAACTACATGCAAAATATTTTTATCTACTTGGTTTAAAAATAAATAAGTTCTCCAAGACAAACATAAATCAGATTTCACTAATTCAAATTATACAATAAAAGACAAGTAAACTTGTAAGAAGATAACTCATGAAAGCAGGGAACATAGAATTGAGCACTGAACCCTTACTGGTAGTGTATATCACTCTAACTCTCAAGTGTCTAGGGTCAATCACTCTACTCTTCTCTAGTCATGCTTTCTAAAATTTGTTCTTCACCTAACCAATCAACAATATTTAATATACCAATGCAAACATCATGAGGTCTTTTCAAGGTTGTAATGGGCTAAGGTAAGGGTAAGGGTATATGTATATGGCTAAGTGAGCTTTATAAATTGAATCTTTAATTAACCTAAGCTTTTACCTAACATACATATACTCTATATAACTCTAGAATCATGCCTAGCTACCCATAGTCTTCACTTTTGCATTACATACTCATGTATCAATTTTTCTTTAATTTTATCACATATACATTGATCTTTTATTAACTTAATATTGGGGTAATTTTGTCCCCTTATTTATTTATTTATATTATATATTTTTTTCTCTTTTTCTTTTTTTTCTTTTTTTCTTTTTCTCTCTTTTTTTTAGAGAGACATAAAAACTAGAATAACATATCAATGCGTATGGAATTTTTAATTTTCTGTTTTACATGAGTAGGTACCCAAATTTTCCAATATTCAAAATTAGAAACATGATACATTCCCTTATTAACCCAAGTTCCCACAGTTTCCCCACACTTAATTGTTGCACAATCCCTATCTTAAGCTAACCAAAGATTCAATTGGGATATTTAATTATTTTTCTGCTTAATGCTAGTGATGTGGTAAAATACAGAACAAATAGGGATTAAAAGGCTCAAAGTGGCTGACAAGGGTGATTTAAAGGGTAGGCTTATTTGGGATAAGTGAGCTAAAATCAAACAATGACCTCAATCATATGCAAGCATGTAAATATACTAAATAATGGACATATAGATTGGAACAAAATATAGATTACAATCATAGAGAAGGAAACACACAGGAATAAAATATTTATGGTTAAATAATGTAACCATATAAATAAGCTCAAATCTCACAGGTTGTGTGTTCTTTAGCTCAAAAATCATGTTCCAAATACAACTTCAAACAAATTTAACACAAAAATTTTGATTTAAATTAGTGAAATACTATAAAATTTCTTGAAAAAGAAAATATTACTTCAACCAAGTAGTAACTAAATGCATAAAATCAAACAAATATGCAATCAAATATGCAAATGCAACAATAAAAAAATAAAGAAAATAAAACAATGGTGTTGAAAAGAAGAATATGGCTAACCCATGGAGATTGGTATCGACCTCCCCACACTTAAAGATTACACCGTCCTCGGTGCATGCTAAGATGTACAAGTGGACGGGCTGCTCCAACTGATGTCTTTCTCTATAGATTGTGCAGATTGACTTGCCTGTCTCCCCAGTTAGAAGCTTTCCCTTTCCCTTCCTCGGTGGCCATCCTGAAAGAAGAGAAAAAGAAGGAAAGTAACCCAGAAATAAAGATAAGAACATAAATAAAATATGGGTGTTAATGCCAAATAATAAGGGTTTCATTTACATGGAAGCTTCAACATGTTTGTGAGAAAATAATAGAAGCACATGGCATACCAATGATGCAAAATTTGCAACAATGGGGAAGAGAGTGGGGAAGGAGAGATAATATAAATTCATGTCAATGCAAAAGTAATACAGATATAAAAGATTGGCATTGATTTAAATAATATTACCTAACCAGAATAAAACAAGTCACTAAGCACCCAAAATAATTCAAGAGAAGATGCAACAGTTAAATAAGAAAATTAACACCAATGGTAAAATTATAAATTTAGAAAAGAAAAATAAAAATATGCACAAAATTAAAATGCAATGAATGAAATATGCAAATAAATTAAGTAAAATAAAAAGAAAGATAAGAAGAATGAGAAGTGAAATAAATAAAGTAAGAAAGAAAGAAGAAAAGATAGAAGAAATTAGGATTAGAAAAGAAAAGATAAGATAATTGGCGCTGATCTGGATAGGTTGTGCGACGCTGGCGACCCGGTCGCGTGGGTGACGCGGTCGCGTGGTGCGCAATAAGGTTAGGCGACGCAGACGTGTGGGGCATGCGGACGCGTGGCCTGATTTGTGCGATTGGCACGAGTGCAGCCTCGCGTTCGCGCAACTCTCTGTTTAAAATACATTTTGCCAAATCTTAGGGTGACGCAATCGCATGGGTGACGCGATCGCGTGGATGGCTATATTTTGATAATGACACGGCCGCGTGGGACACGCGTTCGCGTGGTGAGGCTTGGGCTTCCAGCACGAGTCCAGCCCAACTCTATATCAACTTTGTGCCACACACCATTGTTACGTCGATTTTACAGAGCCACGCGTTCGCGTGGGTGACGCGGACGCGTGGGAGGCATATTTTCCACATGACGCGGACGCGTCAGCGACGCGGTCGCGTGGGGTCAAATTATGCTACAGGTGCGCCTCCAGCCACGCTTTCGCGTGACTCTCTGTTCAATTTCTTTTCTCCTAACGCACTGGTGACGCAGACGCGTCAGCGACGCTGCCGCGTCGTGTGCGTGCTTTTTTTTTTTTTAATAATGCAGTATGCAGAATGCAATGCTAATATGAATGTTATGCAAAATTCCCGGTTCAATACAATAAAATAAAATAAAACTCGAAAATAAATAAAACTAAATAAAAATGAAAAAGGAACGATCATACCATGGTGGGTTGTCTCCCACCTAGCACTTCTAGTTAAAGTCCTTAAGTTGGACATTTAATGAGCTTCCTGTTATGGTGGCTTATGCTTGAACTCATCCGGGAATCTCCACCAATGTTTGGAATTTCAATAGCCTCCGGGATCCCAAACTAGGCATGTAAAGCCTTTGAGCAGCTTCAAACAGATTCTTAGGCTCCCGGGGTGTTGGATGTCAGAACAGATTCCAGGATCCCAAACCTTGCTATTGCACCCGTCTTCTTGTTGATCATTATGATTCCATCCGGGTGAAAAGCAATCTGAATTCTCACTAAAGCAGCCAACCAACTTTCTAGACCCATTCAGTTGAGCTTTACACCAACCTTTGCGTTTAAACTTAAAGCTTCCAACCATAATGAACCTTGCAGGACAATTCTTACCACTGACCATCTTCCTCTTACTCTTAATGCAACAAAGAGCTCTAAGTTGACCATCCATCTCCAGTAGCCCATATTCAAGTGGAATTAGAAAGATAGGGGATATGAATTTTACCCACTTGAATGTTGTGAAGGATGATGGCAACTTAGGGGGAGGTATTTCTAATGAAATTGCAAGCTCCACTCCCTTGTGCTCTTCTCTGACAACTTTCACCTCTTTGCAAGTTTCTTCAATATCAACCTCTTCCTCTTGGTGGCTTTCTTCCAATTCAATCTCTTCTTCATTGCTCACCAAGGGCATGGGAGGCTGTGCTTCTTCTTCTTAAATCTCTATCTCTTGATCAACCTCTACAAAGTCTTCAACCATGATCTGCCTTGGAGGTTGTACGCTCTCCTCAACATCAACATCAACATCAAACACCGTGGAAGGAGGCTCTGTGACTGGACTTTCCAATGGAGGTACAGCATCTCTTAAGTTTGTAACTACTTCTTCCTTTTTAATAATTGCTACTTTGTCCAGTTGTTTAAGTATAAAATCATACTCATCCTCGATGATTTTCTTTCCATGACAACTCCTTTCAACTACTCCTTCATCTTCAAGGGTCTCTCCTACCTTTACCCGTAGGGCCTCCTCTAGCTCTTTATGAAGTATGGATTCGCGAAGATGATTCCTTCTTTCCTGTTCCATATGAATAGCATAATTGGGATCATCTTGTTCTTGGATTGATGGATGTGGGTGCTCTTCCATGGAGGGTGGTGATGGGATGAAAAGATCATTATGTGGTTGAAAAGGAAGTGCACTAGAGCTTGAGGGTTGAATATTGCAGGTAGAAGGTTGGTTCATACGGGATATAAGATTTTGGAGTGTAGAGGTGAGACCAATGATGTTAGAGATGAGTGTATTGTTATCCAATAGAGGTTGGGGTGGATCTATGTATGGCTCATTCGGTTCATAGGGTGGTTGGTATGGTGGATGTGGGTTAGGGTCATATGGAGGTGTTTGGTGGTAAGGGGCTTGTGAGTATGGTGGTCCAGAGTTATTTTGAGGAGAGGGTTCATAGGCATATGGTAGTGGTTGTTGATAGTCCATTGGAGGTGGTTGTTGCCATGAGGGTTGATCAAATCCTTGTGGCTCCTCCCATCTTTGATTGTTCCAACCTTGATGCCTATTCTCCTTGTAATTTCCTCTTCCTGCAACATAATTGTAACCAGACTCATAGCCAAAGGGGTGAGAGTTCATAGTAGCAAATAAAAATTAAAAAAGAAAATAAAAATAAATTTAAATTAAAAGGTTATTTAAATTTTGAATTTGAAAATTAAATTTTGAAATTTGAATTTTAAATTTTTGAAATTTGAATTTTGAAACTTGAAATTTGAAATTTGAAAATTTTTAAATTTGAATTTTTAAAAAAAAATTTTAAATTTGAATTTTGAAATTTGATTTTTGAAATAAGATAAGATAAAATAAAAAATTTTTAAAATAAAAATCTGAATTTTTTTTAAAATTTTGAAAATTCAATTAAAATAAAGAGAAAATATATTTTTGAATTAAATGAGGAAAGAGAAAAACAATAAAATGACACCAAACTTAAAATTTTTAGATCAAAACGAAGAAAACAACTAA
Source organism: Arachis ipaensis (assembly GCF_059453495.1). NCBI lineage: Eukaryota > Viridiplantae > Streptophyta > Magnoliopsida > Fabales > Fabaceae > Arachis > Arachis ipaensis. Next base: position 53,262,588 of record NC_142443.1, read on the forward strand.
GAACAACTTGAAGATCAAGATGAACACGAAGAACAAATTTTTGAAAAAATTTTTAATAACTAAATAAAAACCAATAACCTCTTAATTTAAAAAAAAACAAAAAATAAAAACAAATAAACAAGTAAAAAGCAAATATTTACAATAACCAATAATAAGGCACATGTTTGCAATTCCCCAGCAACGGCGCCATTTTGAAGAGAACTGGAAGATTGATGGTTTAGAGGTCATAGTAAACTTTCATTGTAAGTATAGTTACTAAACCAAGCAATCAACCTTTCTTACAAACGTTTTGGTTGTCACAAGTAACAAACCCCTAAATATATTGATAACCGAAGTATTCAAACCTCGGGTCATATTCTCAAGGAACTGCAGGGAAATATGTTCTTATTATTGTTTATGGAGATTGTAAATTGGGGATTTGAGAATGAGGAGCAAATAGTCTAATTAGCAAATAAAGTAAATGAAGAACAAACAATTTAAATGGCAAGTAAAATAAATAAATGACTGTAAATAAACTTTGGGCAAGGTATGAGAAATTGGAGGTCCTATTCTAGTTATCCTTATCAATGATGATGAGAATTGAATCTTAATTCCACTTTTTTAACCTTTACTAAGATAAAGGAAGATCAAGAGATTAATTGGTTTGATCTTCGGATCCTATTTATTTCCTAGGAAAAGATTGGAATTATTGAAGTTCAATTTAATTAACAAAGATGACAATTATCAATCATGTTTGAGTTTGATAAGTCCTGAGTTACTGATTTCTTAACCAAGACCAAAAGGAGAAAAGTAAATCTATTGGAATAAAAATGTCTTCAGATTGGGAATAATAGCAACATAAATAAAATAAACCAATAGTAAACTGAAATACCTCAAATAACATTAATTCAAAAGAGTAATCTGTAACATGGAGGAATTCATAAATTAAATTGCAAAAGTAAATAAAAGGGAATATTGAACCTGCTAAAGAGATAATCCTGAAAGCGAATAAAATCCTAATTCTAAATCCTAATCCTAAAGAGAGGAGAGAGAGGAGAGAACCTCTCTCTAAACTAAATCTAAATCATGAAAACTAACTAAAGTGGAGACTTTCCTTGAATGGATGCATTCCCCCACTTCATAACCTCTGGTCTATGCCTTTTGGACTTGGATTTGGGCCAAAAAGGGCTTCAGAATTTGCTATGAGCATTTTCTGCAATTTCTGGTACGTGGCCTCTGTCACGCGTCCGCGTGGGTCACGCGGTCGCGTCATTCGGAGTTGTCATGCATAACTATTAATGGCACCTAAGGCCAGAGAAACCTCAAGAAAGAGGAAAGGGAAGGCAATTGCTTCCACCTCTGAGTCATGGGAGATGGAGAGATTCATCTCAAAGGTCCATCAAGACCACTTCTATGAAGTTGTGGCTAAGAAGAAAGTGATCCCTGAGGTTCCTTTCAAGCTCAAAAAGAATGAGTATCCGGAGATCCGACATGAGATCCGAAGAAGAGGTTGGGAAGTTCTCTCTAATCCTATTCAACAAGTCGGGATCTTAATGGTTCAAGAGTTCTATGCAAACGCATGGATCAATAGGAACCATGATCAAAGTGTGAACCCGAATCCAAAGAATTGGCTTACCATGGTTCGGGGGAAATACTTAGACTTCAGTTCGGAAAATGTAAGGTTGGCGTTCAACTTGCCAATGATGCAAGAAAACGCACGCCCGTACACTAGAAGGGTCAACTTTGATCAAAGGTTGGACCAAGTCCTCTTGGACATATGTGTGAAAGGAGCTCAATGGATAGTTGACTCAAGAGGCAAGCCGGTTCAATTGAGAAGACTGGACCTTAATCCTGTAGCTAGAGGATGGTTGGAGTTTATTCAACGCTCAATCATTCCTACTAGCAACCGGTCTGAAGTTACTATAGACCGGGCCATCATGATCTATAGTATCATGATTAGGAAGGAAGTGGAAGTTCATGAGATTATACCTCAAGAACTCTATAAGGTGGCTGACAAGTCTTCCACTTTGGCAAGGTTAGATTTTCGTCACCTCATTTGCCACCTCTGCAATTCGGCTGGAATTGACATAGAGGGAGACATCTTCATTGATGAGGACAAGCCCATCACTAAGAAAAGGATGGAACAAACAAGAGATCATGGACCTCAACAAGAGCATGAGGAAGTTCCTCACCATGGAATCCCTAAGATGCCTCAAGAGATGCACTTCCCTCCACAAAACTATTGGGAGCAAATCAACACTTTCCTAGGAGAATTAAGCTCCAACATGGGACAACTAAGGATGGAGCACCAAGAGCACTCCATCATCCTCCATGAGATTAGAGAAGATCAAAGAGCTATGAGGGAGGAGCAACAAAGACAAGGAAGAGACATAGAAGAGCTCAAGAGCACCATTGGTTCTTCAAGAAGAGGAAGACGCCACCCTCACTAAGGTGGACCTGTTCCTTAATCTCCTTGTTCTTATTCTTCTATTTTTCGTTTACTATGCTTTATGTTTTATTTATGTTTGTGTCTTATTACATGATCACTAGTGTCTAAGTGTTTATGCCTTAAAGTTATGAATGTCCTATGAATCCATCACGTTTCTTAAATGAAAAATATTCTAAAAACAAAAGAACAAGAAGTACATGAATTTCGAATTCATCCTTGAAATTAGTTTAATTATTTTGATGTGGTGACAATACTTTTTGTTTTCTGAATGAATGCTTGAACAGTGCATATGTCTTTTGATATTGTTGTTCATGAATGTTAAATATGTTGGCTCTTGAAAGAATGATGAAAAGGAGAAATGTTATTGATAATCTGAAAAATCATAAAAATAATTCTTGAAGCAAGAAAAAGCAGTGAATATAAAAGCTTGCGAAAAAAAAAAGAGAAAAGAAAAATGGCGAAAAAAAGAGAAAGAAAAAGAAAAAAGCAAGCAGAAAAAGCCAAAAGCTTTTTAAACCAAAAGGCAAGAGCAAAAAGCCAATAGCCCTTAAAACCAAAAGGCAAGGGTAATAAAAAGGATCCAAGGCTTTGAGCATCAGGGGATAGGAGGGCCTAAAGGAATAAAATCCTGGCCTAAGCGGCTAAACCAAGCTGTCCATAAACATGTGCTTGTGGCGTGAAGGTGTCAAGTGAAAACTTGAGACTGAGCGGTTAAAGTCGAGGTCCAAAGCAAAAACAGAGTGTGCTTAAGAACCCTGGACACCTCTAATTGGGGACTCTAGCAAAGCTGAGTCACAATCTAAAAAGGTTCACCCAATTATGTGTCTGTGGCATTTATGTATCCGGTGGTAATACTGGAAAACAAAGTGCTTAGGGCCACGGCCAAGACTCATAAAGTAGCTGTGTTCAAGAATCAACATACTGAACTAGGAAAATCAGTAACACTATCTGAATTCTGAGTTCCTATAGATGCCAATCATTCTGAACTTCAATGGATAAAGTGAGATGCCAAAACTATTCAGAGGCAAAAAGCTACTAGTCCCGCTCATCTGATTGGAGCTAAGTTTCATTGATATTTTGGAATTTATAGTATATTCTCTTCTTTTTATCCTATTTGATTTTCAGTTGCTTGGGGACAAGCAACAATTTAAGTTTGGTGTTGTGATGAGCGGATAATTTATACGCTTTTTGGCATTGTTTTTACATAGTTTTTAGTATGATTTGATTAGTTTTTAATATATTTTTATTAGTTTTTAATTAAAAATCCCATTTCTGGACTTTACTATGAATTTGGGTGTTTTTCTGTAATTTCAGGTATTTTCTGGCTGAAATTGAAGGACTTGAGCAAAAATCAGATTCAGAGGTTGAAGAAGGTCTGCAGATGCTGTTGGATTCTGACCTCCCTGCACTCAAAGTGGATTTTCTGGAGCTACAGGAGTTCCAATGGTGCGCTCTCAATTGCGTTAGAAAGTAGACATCTAGGGCTTTCTAGCAATATATAATAGTCCATACTTTGCCTGAGTTTAGACGACGCAAACTGGCATTGAACGCCAACTCTCTGCCCTATTCTGGAGTTAAACGCCAGAAACAGGTTGCAAAGCATAGTTAAACGCCAGAAACAGGTTACAAACTGGCGTTTAACTCCAAGGAAGACTTCTACATGTGAAAGTTTCAATGCTCAGTCCAAGCACACACCAAGTGGGCCTGGAAGTGGATTTCTGCATCATTTACTCATTTCTGTAACCCTAGTAACTAGTTTAGTGTAAACAGAACTTTTTACAATCATGTTAAATGTCTGATATTTGATTAGTCTTATGCTATCTTAGAGCTTTATGGGGGCTGGCCATTCGGCCATGCCTGGACCTTGTTCTTATGTATTTTCAACGGTGGAGTTTCTACACACCATAGATTAAGGTTTGGAGCTCTGCTGTTCCTCATGAATTAATGCAAAGTACTATTGTTTTTCTATTCAACTCAAGCCTATTTCTTCTCTAAGATATACACTCGTTCTTCAACCTGACGAATGTGATGATCCATGACACTCATCATCATTCTCACCTATGAACGCGTGCCTGACAACCACTTCCGTTCTACTTGCAATAGCTTGAGTGTGTATCTCTTAGCCTCCTGGTTCATGACGCATGTTTGCTTCGCCTGAGAACCGAGAATTCCATTCCATGATATCAGAGTCTTCGTGGTATAGGCTAGAATTATTGGCGGCCATTCTTGAGATCCGAAAAGTCTAAACCTTGTCTGTGGTATTCCGAGTAGGATCTGGGAAGGGATGGCTGTGGCGAGCTTCAAACTCGCGAGTGCTGGGCGTAGTGAAAGACGCAAAAGGATTACTGAATCCTATTCCAGTATGATCGAGAACCGACAGATGATTAGCCGTGCGGTGACAGTGCATTTTAGACCATTTTCACTGAGAGGACGGGATGTAGCCATTGACAACGGTGATGCCCAACATAAGCTTGCCATGGAAAGGAGTATGAAGGATTGGATGAATGCAGTAGAAAAGCAGAGATTCAGAGGGAACTAAGCATCTCCATACGCTTATCTGAAATTCTCACCAATGAATTACATAAGTATCTCTATCTTTATTTTATGTTTTATTTATCTTTTAATTATTAAAACTCTATAACCATTTGAATCCGCCTGACTGAAATTTACAAGATGACCATAGCTTGCTTCAAGCCGACAATCTCCGTGGGATCGACCCTTACTCACGTAAGGTTTATTACTTGGACGACCCAGTGCACTTGCTGGTTAGTTGTGCGAAATTGTGACAAAGAACTAAGATTATGAACGTGCGTATTAAGTTTTCAGCGCCGTTACCAAGGAATGAACGATCACGATTTTCCACACCAGAAACCCTAATGGCCACTCGCAGACGAGGTCGTACACGTTCATGAGAGAGTAGGAATGAGCAACCGGCCGACAACCATGCCGAATTCATGGCGGCCATGGCTAATCTTTCATACACCATGGGGGCTACCGCTGCTACGACTCTGCAAGCTGTGCAGACGTTAGGTCAACTGGTGGGAAATGGAAACGGAAATGGTGAAGGAGATGCAAATGACAATGCTGAAGGGGACGGCGATAGTATGGGAGGTGCTTCGATGACCCTGGTGACGTTTCTCAAGGTTCATCTGCCAAGTTTCAGAGGATCGACCAATCCTACGGAATCGGATAACTGGTTCCAAGCTATGGAGCGCGCACAACAAGCACAGCATATCCCGAACAACCAATACGTAGAGTTTGCTACTTATCAGCTTCGAGAAGAGGCCCAACATTGGTGGCAGGTAGAATGCCACTTGCTACAGCTCCAGAGCACAGATGTTCCTTGGAATGTATTTCAAGCGGCCTTCTACAAGAAGTACTTTCCTGAGTCTGCAAGGGAGGCAAAGGAGATGGAACTTATGCAGCTGAAGCAAAGTTTTTTGTCTGTGGCAAATTACACCAGCAGATTTGAGGAGCTCTGTAGGTTCTCTAGGGTGTGTCAGGATGCCCCAGAGACCTGTGAAAGTTGAAAGTGTATCAAGTATCAAAGGGGCTTAAAGGATGACATCATGACTGCTGTGGCTCCTTTGGAGATTCGTATTTTCTCCGATCTGGTGAACAAGGCAAGAGTGGTTAAAGAATACGCAAATACGGTAGCCTCGTCAAGGGACACTCATAAAAGCAACCCTAGTAGGAAACGTCACGATTACCTTGAACCAAGGGGACAGAACTTCAATAGAGATGGACACGCTCCCCAACATCTGCTAAGTCAAGGGAATTTTAGAAGGGACAACAATGCCCAGTTTCACTATATGAAGGAAAGTCGCCTGTGTTATGCTTGTGGACTACCTGGACACCTAGCCAAGAACTGCCGTCGTAAGAAAAATCAGAACATGGGTCAGAATCAACAGTCAGACCGTGTGGTTGCCTTGGATGCACGTGATGCGACAGGGTCGGATCCTCTGACGAGAGGTAAGCGTATGCGTTGAGTATTATGTTGCTTGGACCTGACAGTAGCTTAGTTCTATCTTTTCCAAGGTCACCGTTAGGATTACCAGAGCTTAGAGTTTTGTTGGGAGTGAACCATGGGAAAGGAGGATTCTAGTGGCGGTAGCCGAGGGTTTCGGACTTGTGGTGACAAATGATCAGAGTGGACGTGCCGGAATGGTTACCAGGCATGACTAGAAGTCTTGTCGGTACCCTGTATGGGTGATGGGTGCGGTTTAGCCCTAGTGACAACGGAAGTACCGACTGACACTTTTGCTGTTTTTAACTATGATTTTTGCGGTTTTTAGGTTTAGAATGATTTTCAAATCTAGTTTGGAGCTTTGGTTTAAATGATTTGGTTTTGAAACTAGGATTGGAACTTTTGATCAAATGATACGATTTAAAAAGGAATGTGAGTTGTATGATTTTATTAGCTTGTGATTTTGGGTTTGTAATTTCACTTATCAAAAGGAATTCAAATGGAAAGGTTTTGATTTACGGGTTTCAATGAATTTAGGAAAATCATGCTTTAAAATGATTGATTTACAAATAAATGATTTTTGACTCTTTTGAAAAAGTTTTAACAATGAACTCATTTATATGGAACTTGTTTTAAAAGTTTTGAAAAGTATTACAAAATCGGTATTTGGTTTAAAGGAAAGAATTTCGGATTCTTAACAACGATAATCAGAGTAACGCAGCGGAAGGCGAGAGAGGACATCGACACGGTGGGTGATGGTGAACGAGATGCTTTGGCAACTTGTTGGGTTGGTAACGTTGAAAGTAAGATGCTTCGCGGAGAATATATATATATATTACATCGCATTATTCGGATTTTCGAGGGCGAAAATCTTTTAAAGGAGGGGAGGATGTAAGAACCGGAGTTTTCACGAATAAAATCATTTAAATTCCCAACTTAGTTTCCAGAAAGTTAGAATGAGAATTTGGGGATTTCAATATGATTTTTGGACTCAGTAGGTTTTTCTGAGTCAGAAAATGTGTTTTCTATGAAAAACCGTGAAAAAATCACGAACCGACGGTTGAACCGGTTCATGTTTGTCCGGTACCGCACGAGAAAAAGTGGAAACAGTCAAAAACCTTAGAAAAATTTTAGAAATGGAAAACTGGGCGTTAATTTTAAAGGTTTGGCCCGAAGTTGGGCCAAACAAGCTAGAAACGCTAACGGGTTGGACTGGGCCCAAGCCCAACATATATAAGGTTCATTTAATGAACCAAATCAGCAACAACACTTAAACACACCCACACTCACGCTGAAATGAAGAGAGGAAGAAGAAACCCTCCTTTGGCACTATTCATCATCTTCTTTCCAAGCTCATATCTTGAGCCATAGAGCTCCAATCACCGCACCGTTTGCGGCTACACGTTCCTTGTAAAGAGCTCTACAAAACCCATATAAAAAACTGGTAGGAAAATCTCGAAATCTTCCCAGTTCCTTTCCTCAAAATTTTTGGTATTTAGGGCTTTTGATTAAATGAGTTTTTGTGATTTTAGATGTTTAGGTTTGCTCTAATCCTTGCTTAGCATTGGATTTTGGCTATCAAATCTATTGGAAAAGGTAAGAGACATTAAACCCTTGTGATATTATGTTTAAATGGAACCCTAGGTTGATTTGTGATTGTTTATAGATATATAATTTGATTATTGTGAGTTTGGAGCTTGTTGGTGCTTGTTGGAGTTACATTGATGGCTTGCTTGTGGTTGGAAGCCCTTTGGGTGCTCAATTTTGAGTTTTGGTTCATATAGGGAATCGGCCAAGGTATGGTTTTGGTTTTCTCTATGTAATATATAATATTTCTGGACATTTAGTGTTCCGAGGGTTACCTGAAACTGAAGGTCGATCTCGGATGAAATCTGTTATTGTGGCCGGAGTTGTCGTGTCTGACTTGTTGGATCTGGTGGTGCTACTGATCCTTGATCACCGGAGGGTGGTGGTATCTGCAAGAGACTCCGATGCTTAAGTTAGCACGTGCTTTAGGCAGGTTTTTGTGTAGAATCAGAGTATGAGTTATACCTAGGTGCTCCCGTGTATTTAAAGTAGTGTGGAGTGACCTCCCTTTGAGATAAGTTAGTTATCTTATCTTATCTTTTGTGGGTGGGTCCCCTTATCTTTGGCCAGCCGCCTTTAAGTGGGCTGTGATCTTTTGCTTTGGGCCTACTTGGGCCCTTATAGCAATTTGGCCGAGCTCTTTGGGAAGAGGTCGGTGTCGACCAACCTTTGTAAGAGGTCGGTCGTTTTTGTCTTCATCCAACCCGGCTCGCCTAGCTCGACTCATGGTATGAACAGTGCCCCTGCTCAAGTTTGATCTTTTCCTTGAGGTTGTGTCTTTAGACTTCGATCCCTTTGAGGAAGTCGTGCTCGAACATTTCGCTTTTGGTTGATCTCCTGTATAACTCCTGACAGGATTGTCTCTGCTTGAATGCGAAGCGTTTCTTTCTTTCTTTTTTAATTGTAGCGCGTGTTGTGCTTTATGGCAATGTGCGAGGGCTTTAAAGGCTTCATTTAATTTCCTTTTGCCGTTTCTTCTTTTCCCTCTTTACATTTCATTTTGAAATTAAAGAAGAGGTTTCACTTTCAGTTTCTTCTTTCGCTTCTGCGCTCATTGTTTTGAAAAATACTTTTGTGCATCTGGCTTTTTCGATTTTACGTCCCAAGCTTCGTATCTTCTTTGCTTTAGGAGCATTCGTTGGTGCGGATTTGTTGGCATTTCTGTCTGAGCCTTCTCTCGCACTTGCTCCTTTTTCTCCACAGGTTGGTATTCTTCTTCCTTTTTATGCTTGGATAGTCATCTTTTTGCATGTCTGTACTGTTGCATGTCTGTCTTCTATAGTTTTGATTTTTATTGATTTTCCTTTGAGAAGGTTTGATCCTTTCCGCAAAAAGATTGCGTCGTTTCCTTTTTCTGGGTTCTTGTTATGTTGTTGCCTCCAAAGGGTGCCCTTGGGTTTTGCTGAATATTCCTTATTTTCGTAAACCCTGGGGTGCCCTTTTTGTTGCCCCACCTCTATGTTTATTGGTTATTCCTTCTCTTTTTTGATTTTGTCCGAGTTGTTTAGTATTGACCCATTTGCTATCTTCCTTTGCTGTAGGTGTAGTTTGCTGTATGTCTTCCCGAAAAAATATTGTTGAGATGTCCACCAAGATCCCTGCTGGCATGGCCGACTGGCTGGACTCTATAGTCCTGATGTGTGTTACCGTGGCCGATCCAAAGTACTGCGAGAGACTTAGGAGGTTCCATAGGATCTGTAGCAATAGGGATGATGAAAAGAACTATGAGCTGTTATCGCCTGATCCTGAGGAGAGGGTTAGTTTTCCTCCTTTGACTTAGGGAGAACGACCCTTCTTCTATGCTTATGACTACTTCTTTAGTCAGTTGAAAATCACTATCCCTTTTACTGGTTTCGAGACCGACCTCTTATGGACCTGCAATGTGGCCCCTTCTCAGCTTCATCCAAACTCTTGGGGTTTTATAAAGATCTTTCAGTTGTTGTGTCAAGAGCTGGGTATTCAACCTACCCTAGCTCTCTTCCTTTATTTGTTTGTTTTGACCAAGCCTGGGGTAGCCAAGAAGAAGGCCTCTTGGATTTCCTTCCGAGCTACTCAGGGAAAAAAGGTATTTTCGATGTTTGACGAGTCTTTTCGTGATTTCAAGAACTACTACTTCAAGGTCCGAGCTGTTGGGGATGCTCGACCTTCTTTCTAGATGAGAATAATGAGCCCACCTTTCCTTTGTGGTAGAAAAAGGATACGGTGGTGGTTAATTATCCCTGGGAGAGTTTGAGGTGGAACAAGCTTTTGTGGGTGTTTTGGAGGAGCACCGGGGGGAACCTCCTCACTTGGATACCAAGAGGTTTCTGGGAGATCCTTCCCTCCTTCGTGCTAAACTGGGTAGCATCCAACTTCTTTTCTGATTACTTTCCTCTGTTTTTTGCTGACTTATCCCTTCCTTTATTTTTAACTTGTTTTCCTAGTGTCTTTTTCATAGATGGTGAAGTCTAGCGACTCCATGAAGGCCTTCCGTAGGGCTAAGAAGGCGTCGGCTGCACAAAACTTGACAGCGAAGACCCCGAGAGAAGGGTCTTCTCGGGTTCATCTGAAGAAGCCGACTTCTGACACTTTAGGCCCGAGGAAGATCATTCCGACACCACAGGTTCGGATGATTCCTTCTTACCCTGTTCAACCGACCTCTGGTGCTGCCTCCTCTCCTACCGCTACTGGTCCTCCTCCAAAGCATCCAAAAACTATTGGTACTTATGATCTGAATAGCCAGGAGTTTGACAGCGTGGGTTTTACCACCGAGGTGATATCTCGTCATGGTAAAGTTCCCTTGGATGATGTGTCCATTCTTCGTCATCTAGATTTTATTACTAGTAATAGTATTCGGATGACCAACCTTGGTGCGGCCTTGTTTCGTGTTGTTCGGGATTCTCCGGTTCATGCAACTAAGGCTTTTATGGAGGACGCCAAGTCGGAGTTCGACAGAATTAAGAGCTTGAAGGATGAACTAGATTCTAGGGTGGCTAAGTTGGAGTTGGATGTGGAGAAAGAAAAATCTCGTGCTAATGCTGCTGAAGCAACTGCAAATCTGGCTGAAGAAACGGTAAAAAAGTACAAGGAGAGCTACACATGTACCTATGGCGAGCTGCATGAAATTAAGGAGAGGCTTCAGTCTGCCCAGGCTGACTATGCCGAGCTCCAGGGTCACCTAGTGAACAGTGTGACTGATGTGTATGAAAATTTTAAGGCGGGTCCAGGTTCTTGCCCCTGAGCTCGACCTTACTTTATTCAGTCTGGATAATGTGGTGGAGGACGGAAAGATCGTGCCTGCCCCGGATGACGAGGACGAGGGTGGTGCATGAATTGTGAATCACACTTTTCACAACTCGTACCACTAACCAGCAAGTGTACTAGGTCATCCAAGTAATACCTTACGTGAGTAAAGGTCGATCCCACGGAGATTGATGGCTTGAAGCAAGCTATGGTTATTTTGCAATTCTTAGTCAGGAAATTAATAATAAAAATGGTTGGGTTTATGAAGAGTAATTAACATAAAATAAATAATACTTTTTGTGCAGTAATGGAGAACAGATTGAGGTTTTGAAGATGTTCTGTCATCTGAGTCTCTGCTTTCCTACTGTCTTCTTCTTCATGCACGCAGGTCTCCTTCCATGGCAAGCTATATGTTGGTGGATCACTGTTGTCAATGGCTACCATCCATCCTCTCAGTGAAAATGGTCCAAATGCGCTGTCACCGCATGGCTAATCATCTGTCGGTTCTCACTCATGTTGGAATAGAATCTATTGATTCTTTTACGTCTGTCACTATGCCCAAAACTCGCGAGTTTGAATCTCGTCACAGTCATCCCTTCCCATATCCTACTCAGAATACCACAGACAAGGTTTAGACTTTCTAGATCTCAGGAATGACCGCCAATAATTCTAGCCTATACCACAAAGACTCTGATCGTGAACCAGGAAGCTAAGAGATACACACTCAAGCTAGTGCAGATAGAACGGAGGTGGTTGTCAGGCACGCGTTCATAGGTGAGAATGATGATGAGTGTCACAGATCATCACATTCATCAGGGTGAAGTGCGAGTGAATATCTTAGAATAGAAACAAGCGTGATTGAATGAAAAACAGTAGTAATTGCATTAATTCATCGAAACACAGCAGAGCTCCTCACCCCCAATCATGAGGTTTAAAGACTCATGCCGTTAGAAATACAATGTGAAGTGTAAAAATGTCATGAGGTACATAGTAAGTCTCTAAAAGTTGTTTTTATACTAAACTAGTAGCTAGGGTTACAGAAAATGAGTAACTAAGTGCAGATACTGCAGAAATCCACTTCCAGGGCCCACTTGGTGTGTTCTTGGGCTGAGCATTGAGCTTTACACATGTAGAGGCTTCTCTTGGAGTTAAACACCAGGTTGCATCCTGTTTGTGGCGTTTAACTCTGATTTGTAACCTGTTTCTGGCGTTTAACTTCAGAATAGGGCAGGAAGTTAGCGTTTGAACGCCAGTTTGCATCTTCAAAACTCGAGCAAAGTATGAACTATTATATATTGTTAGAAAGCCCTGGATGTCTACTTTCTAACGCAATTGAGAGCGCACCAATTGGGTTTCTGTAGCTCCAGAAAATCTATTTCGAGTGCAGGGAGGTCAGAATCCAACAGCATATGCAGTCCTTTTTCAGCCTCTGAATCAGATTTTTGCACAGGTCCCTCAATTTCAGCCAAAAAAATACCTGAAATCATAGAAAAATACACAAACTCATAGTAAAGTCTAAAAATGTAAATTTTGCATAAAAATTAATAAAACATAGTAAAAACTAACTAAGTCATACTAAAAACTACCTAAAAATAATGCCAAAAAGCGTATAAATTATCCGCTCGTCACAACACCAAACTTAAATTGTTGCTTGTCCCCATGCAACTGAAAATAAAATAGGATAAAAATAAGAGAATATACTATAAATTCCAAAATATCAATGAAACTTAGCTCCAATTAGATGAGCGGGACTAGTAGCTTTTTGCCTCTGAACAGTTTTGGCATCTCACTTTATCCTTTGAAGTTCAGAATGGTTAGCATCTATAGGAACTCAGAATCCAGATAGTGTTATTGATTCTCCTAGTTCAGTATATTGATTCTTGAACACAACTACTTTATGAGTCTTGGCCGTGGCTTTATGCACTTTGTTTTCCAGTATTACCACCGGATACATAAATGCCACAGACACATAACTGGGTGAACCTTTTCAGATTATGACTCAACTTTGCTAGAGTCCCCAATTAGAGGTGTCCAGGGTTCTTAAGCACACTCTTTTTTCTTTGGATCACGACTTTAACCGCTCAGTCTCAAGCTTTTCACTTGACACCTTCACGCCACAAGCACATGGTTAGGGACAGGTTGGTTTAGCCGCTTAGGCCAGGATTTATTCCTTTGAGCCCTCCTATCCATTAATGCTCAAAGCCTTGGATCCTTTTTATTACCCTTGCCTTTTGGTTTAAAGGGTTACTGGATTTTTGCTCTTGCCTTTTGGTTTAAAGAGCTATTGGCTTTTTCTGCTTGCTTTTTCTTTTTCTTTCTTTTATTTTTTTATTTTTTATTTTTTTATTTTTTTCGCAAGCTTTGTTCTTCACTGCTTTTTCTTGCTTCAAAAATCAATTTTATGATTTTTCAGATTATCAATAACATTTCTCCTTTTTCGTTATTCTTTCAAGAGCCAACAATTTTAACATTCATAAACAACAAATTCAAAAGACATATGCACTGTTCAAGCATTCGTTCAGAAAGCAGAAAGTATTGTCACCACATCAAAATAATTAAACTAATTTCAAGGATGAATTCGAAATTCATGTACTTCTTGTTCTTTTGTAATTAAAGCATTTTTCATTTAAGAAAGGTGATGGATTCATAGGACATTCATAGCTTTAAGACATAGACACTTGAACACTAATGATCATGTAATAAAGACACAGACATGAATAAACATAGAGCATAGTAAACGAAAAACATAAAAATAAAGAACAAGAAAATTAAAGAACGGGTCCACCTTAGTGATGGTGGCTAGTTCTTCCTCTTGAAGATCTTATGGAGTGCTTTAGCTCCTCAATGTCTCTTCCTTGCCTTTGTTGCTCCTCCCTCATAGCTCTTTGATCTTCTCAAATTTCATAGAGGAGGATAGAATACTCTTGGTGCTCTACCCTTAGTTGTCCCATGTTGGAACTCAATTCTCCTATGGAGGTGTTAATTTGCTCCCAATAGTTTTGTGGAGGAAAGTGCATCCCTTGAGGCATCTCAGGAATTTCATGATGAGGAATTTCCTCATGCTCTTGTTGAGGTCTATGAGTAGGCTCTCTTGTTTGCTCTATCCTTTTCTTAGTGATGGGCTTGTGAGATGAATCTCTCCATCTCCCATGACTCGGATGTGGAAGCAATTGTCTTCCCTTTCCTCTTTCTAAAGGTTTCTCCGGCATTTGGTTCCATTAATGGTTATAGAAAAACAAAAAGCAATTCTTTTACCACACCAAACTTAAAAGGTTTGCTCGTCCTCGAGCAAAAGAAGAAAGAAAGTAGTAGAAGAAGAAGAAAATAGAGGAAATGGAGGGAGATATGTGGTTCGGCCAAGGGGTAGAAGTAGTGGTTGTAATGTGTGAAGGGTATTTGGGAAAGAGTGTTATGAAAAGGTGAGAGAGAGAGAGAGAGAGAGAGAGAGGTCGGTGATAAACCACTATTTTATGGTTTATATTGTGTTTAATTGTGTGGTTTTATCATGATCCTTACCCACTTATTCATTAAATTAGCATGCATTTAGATTTCCTTCCTGAATTTATTACATGTTTGAAAACTGCTTCCTAGAGACTTTAATTATTTATTTTTAATTCTCTCTTATTCCATTCGATGCTGTGATCTGTGTGTTAAGTGTTTCAGACTCTATAGGGCATGAATGAGTTGGAGATTGGAAAGGAAGCTAGCAAAAATAGAAGAAACACAAGAATTTTGAGGAGATAACCAGCGAGAAGTGACGCGGTCGCATGGCTCACGCAACCGCGCGAAGGAGAGCAAATCGCAGCGATGCGGCCGCATGGCTCACGCGGCCGCGCGGATTGGAAAAGCTCTGGCGACGCGGTAGCGTGGACGACGCGAACACGTGGCGAGGAAAAGCACGAATGACGCGTCCGCATGCATGACGCGATCGCGTGACATGTGCGATCTGCATAATCTGTAGAATTCGTTGGGGGCGATTTTGGACCCTATTTCGACCCAGTTTTCGGCCCGGAACAGCAGACTAGAGTCAGAGAACATGCAGAAACAAATAACATATTCATTCAGTCAACAGTTTTTAGATCTAGTTTTACTCTCTTAGGTTTTTCTCTCTAGGTTTTAGAATTTTAATTTTCAATTGGTCTTAGCATTGGAACATTGAGAAGAGTTATTCCCTCATCAAGACTTCGTCATTCTAGTTCGTTTTCTCAACTTGGTTTTATTCTTCCATGTTCCTTGTTTTGTTCAATTTTGTTATTTGAATACTTTTATGATTATTTAATGCAAGGCTTATTTCTTTTTAATTTAATTTCAATTCCAATAATCATGTCTTCTTTTAATTCCCTTTTATATGCTATGGATTCTTTATTTACAATGCGTGAGTAGTTTCCTTACTTGAAGGGGAGTTGATTAAAAGGAACTCTTGAGTTGGAAGGATTGAAGAAAAATTTGTAATTGGGCTAAATGTTGGATTGCTATCCTGTCACCAACGCCAATCCCTTTGAAGTAAGTGGGTTGCAACTTGTGAATAGATCTGGCATCCCAGCTTGTTTGACTTTCCCTTACTTAGTAAAGGATAACCAAACAGAACAACCATTAATTATAAATTAATCTTACAATCACTCCATCAATAGTAGAAATTCCAACCAATCAACTCCCAGTCAAGGCTTTTATTCATATTAATTAAATTTCCTCAATTTAAATTCCAATTTACCCAACTCAACTTCTTCGAACATCTGATTAATAAGATAGCACACTTTTCTGCAACTCATTGGGAGACGACCTGGGACTTAAAACTCCCAGTAATTTTTAATTCAAACTCTCTGTGACATACTTCTAAATTGATAGGCAGATTTTCGGTGAGTTAAGAACTATACTTGCAACGTAACTATTTTAATAATTTTTAATTCACCAGCTTCTGCGTCTCATCAATTTTTGGCGCCGTTGCCGGGGAGTTGCAATAGAGTGCTAATTTTATTAATTAGAATTTATTTATTTGCACTTTATTTTATTTTGCTACTATGAGCTGCATGTTTCTTCCGTCAAATGACGCGTTCACTTCCTGGTCCGTGCCTGCTAATATTCGATCCTGAAATTGAAAGGACAATTTCACGAATAAGGCGAGAACAGCGTCGGTTAGCCCGCTCTGAGGGCGGATCTGAAAGTGAATCTGAGGAAGAAACCAGTCCCCGTTCTACTGATTCGGTTGTTTTACGCGCAGAAAACATGGCAGCTAGGAGAGTTACCATCCAGGAGGAAGGAGCCCCTGATTTTACAATGCAACCGTTTCAAGCGCATCATCCAGCGGTAGCTACAGATTTTGAAATAAAGCCCGCACTGCTAAATTTGATGCCCAAGTTTCATGGCCTACCTGCTCAAGAGCCTATTAGGCACTTGAGGGATTTTCAGGCAGCCTGTTCTACTGTCAGGCGTGATGGCACTGATGAAACTTCAATTCTGCTGAAAGCTTTTCCGTTTTCTCTTGAGGGAAAAGCAAGAGAGTGGTACTACACTCAACCTCTAGCAAATGTATCCAACTGGGATACACTCAGAAAGGAGTTTCTGGAGAAATTCTTTCCATCTGAAGTTACTTATAAACTGAGGAAGGATATCTCTACAATTGTTCAGGATGACAATGAGACTCTCTTTGAATACTGGGAGCGCTTCAATAATCTTCTGGAAGCATGCCCCCACCACATGATTGACAAGATCGTGCTACTCAGCTATATTACATAGGGTATGAGGCCCCAAGATAAGACCACACCGGAAAGTGCCAGCAATGGGTCTATGAAGAAGTACAAGACCACTGATGAAGCTTGGCAATTGATTAGTGATTTAGCTGAATCCACTAGGAACCACAGACAAAAGCAAGACCGTTTAAAAGCTGTTGCAGAAGTATCTTCTAGCGGAGAGACTGCTGCTCTAACTCAAAGCATCTGTGAAATGACCAACTTGCTGAAGCAAATGTAGTTGAATCAACAAGCTCAGCAAGCTCAACCTCCTCCACCACAGCAAAACCAACAACTAGTTCCACAAAGAATTTGCGGAATCTGTGCTGATTATAGCCATTACACTGATGAATGCCCGCAGCTCCAACAAGAAGACAACATGGTGGCATCCACTCACAACTTCTATGACCGCCCCAACCAAGGGTACAATCAAAGTGGAAATAATAACCATGGATGGCAGGACAATTCAAACCAGAATTGGAGGGACAACAATAACAGGGGAGGCAGAGATAATCAGGGAAATCAGAGGTGGAATAATAACAACAACAGGCAGCAAAATCAACCTTACAGAACACCTCACCTGAGGCAGAACCAAGGACCACAGAACAATCAGCAGCAGACCTCTCAATTTACTCATTCTTCTTTATCTTCTAATGAAGATCTACTACAATCTTTTGAGAAAAGACAACAGACCATGGAAAGTAACATCATGAATAGCATTAACACCGGTCTGAATGGTCTCACCTCTACTCTGCAAGCTTTTATGACATAGCTTGGATCAGCACAAAATTCCAGTAACCAACCTTCAAGCACCACTGGAATCCCCTCTCAACCATTACCCAATCCAAAAGAAGGCATTAATGCTATCACCCTGAGGTCCGGAACCACACTGCAGAAGAGAAATCAGGAGGAACCAAGCTCACCAGAATACGCCTCAGCTAAAGAGGTGGTAAAAATCGAAGATGTTGAAGAGGAAGAGGATATACAGGACATAGCTGAAGAAGAGATAACTCAACCACAGAAGGAAGCACCAAAAGGTGCAGACACCACAGACAACACTACTCCTATTCCATTTCCACAACTTGCAAGGAAGCCCAGGAAGCAGCTGAAACCCGATCCTAAAATGGTAGAGATATTCAAAAAGGTTGAGGTAACTGTTCCCTTTTTTGATGTTATTCAGCAGGTACCTAAATATGCAAAGTTTTTAAAAGACTTATGTATCCATAAAGACAAAATTAATGAATTAGAAACCATTCCTTTAGGTAGTTCTATATCTGCCTTAATGGGAGGATTACCTGAAAAATGTAGTGATCCAGGTCCTTGCATAGTTAGTTGTACTATTGGTGGTGTAGTAATTTATGATTGCATGTGTGATTTAGGAGCATGTGTCAGTATAATGCCTTTGTCTATATATGATGTTTTGAGGCTCCCTCCCTTCAAAAGGTCGGCAGCTCGTTTTGTGTTAGCAGATAAAAGTATTATTACAGTGGCTGGAGTTGCTGAAGATGTTTTGGTGAACATTAAAGGGCTCACATTTCCCACTGATTTTTATATCTTGGAGATGCCCCACAATGATTCAGATAAGCCATCATCAATCCTACTTGGAAGACCATTCCTGAAGACATCAAAATTCAAATTGGATGCTTTTTCAGGAACATACTCCTTTGAAATAGATGGCCGCATAGTAATCTTTAATCTGAATGGAGTCATCGACAACCCCCCAGAAGATCGTTTTATCTTCCAGTGTGATGTCATAGACGAAAGTGTGGCTGAAGTTCAAAAGGAAGAGTTTGAAGAGAGGCACACTGGACAAGGTCCCAGTGTGGGGACCCTCTTAACTGACAGTGAGGGCACTTCACCATTTTCATAAGCCCCAGATAATCCAGAGCCTGCCCATGATCAAAAGTTAGAATTGAAACCTCTCCCTCCACATCTCAAATACGCTTATCTTGAGGATGAACAGAAGCTTCCGGTCATTATCGCAAGGGAACTGACTTCTCAACAAGAAAAGCAGTTACTTGATGTACTGAGGAAGCATAAGAAGGCAATTGGGTGGAGTTTGGCAGACATAGTTGGAATCAACCCTCAAGTATGTGAGCACAGAATATTTTTAGAAGAGGGAGCAAGACCTGTCCGTCAACCCCAAAGAAGAATGAATCCCACCATCTTGGAAGTTGTAAAAAAGGAAGTGACCAAACTATTGGAAGCAGGTATCATATATCCCATCTCAGACAGCGAATGGGTAAGCCCAGTACAAGTGGTGCCCAAAAAATCTAGAGTCACTACAGTGAAGAGTGAGCATGGAGAGCTCATAGCAACTAGAGTTCAGAATGCTTGGAGAGTCTGCATTGATTACAGGCATCTCAACCAAGCTACCCGTAAGGATCACTACCTACTTCCATTCATTGATCAAATGCTGGATCGCCTGTCAGGTAAGTCACATTATTACTTTTTAGATGGTTACACAGGTTATTTCTAGATTCATATAGCTCCTGAGGATCAGGAAAAGACTACTTTTACATGTCCTTTTAGGACTTATGCTTATAAGAGAATGTCCTTTGGCTGAAGTCAGCCGTTTGAAATCATGTGCGATGCTTCCAACCATGCAGTAGGAGCAGCGCTGGCTCAGCATAAGGTAAGGATCCTTTTGTTATTGCCTATGCGTCTAAGACTTTAGACACTGCCCAGTCCAATTATACTACTACTGAGAAAGAGCTTCTTGCTATTATTTTTGCTTTGGATAAATTCCGGGCTTATTTACTTGGTACTAGAGTAGTAGTGTATTCGGACCATGCAGCTCTAAAGTATCTATTAGCTAAAAAGGAATCCAAACCAAGACTTATACGTTGGATACTGCTGTTACAAGAATTTGATTTAGAAATAAAGGATAGGAGTGGTAATCAGAATTTAGTAGCAGACCACTTGAGTCACCTTGAACATATTAAGGATGATTCTACTCCTATAGATGATAATTTTCCTTTTGACAACCTGCAAGCAGTATCTGAGATAATCCCTTGGTATGCACCTGTTGCTAATTATTTAGTTAGCCGCACATTTCCTCCACATTTTTCTAAACATCAAAGAGACAAGCTGAAAAGCGAGTCTAAATATTATATATGGGATGACCCATATTTATGGAGATGTGGCGCTGACCAGATAATCAGACGTTGTGTGCCTCAATCAGAATTTCAGTCCATTTTAGAGGCCTGTCACTCATCTGAGAGTGGAGGACATTTTGGCCCTTAAAGAACAGCTAGAAAGATCTTAGACTGCGGATTCTGGTGGCCTACTCTTTTTAGAGACGTTGCTGAGTTTTGTAAATCCTGCCCCCCATGCCAGAAATTTGGTAATATATCCAGGAGGGATGAGATGCCTCAACAATATATGCTCTTCTGTGAAATTTTTGATGTTTGGGGCATTGACTTCATGGGTCCATTTCCAAATTCTGATGGATATTTTTATATATTGTTAGCTGTGGATTATGTTTCCAAATGGGTGGAAGCAATTCCTACCCGCACTGATGATGCTAACACTGTTGTTTCCTTTGTGAGAAACCATATTATATGTCGCTTTGGATCACCACGAGTGATCGTGAGCGATCAAGGCACCCATTTTTGTAACAGGAGACTAACAGGATTGATGAAGAAGCATGGGATAATCCATAAAGTTGCAACTGCTTACCATCCCCAAACTAATGGGCAAGCCGAGGTGTCGAACAGAGAAATTAAGCGTATCTTGCAAAATATAGTAAAGCCTCATAGAGAAGACTGGAGCACCAGGCTACAAGATGCACTGTGGGCATATAGAACATCATACAAGACACCCATTGGGATGAGTCCCTTCCGCTTGGTTTATGGAAAAGCTTGTCATCTCCCAGTTGAAATAGAACACAGAGCCTTCTGGGCAGTTAAGGAGTGCAACATGGGAATTGAGAATGCCGGAGCTAAAAGGAAGTTGCAACTGCAGGAACTGGAGAACCTTCGCCTAGAAGCTTATGAGAACTCCAGAATTTACAAGGAAAAGATAAAAGTTGTGCATGATCAAAACATCAAGAAGAAAGAGTTCCAACTTGGAGATTTTGTCCTCCTTTACAAATCTCGACTAAGGCTCATACCCAGTAATTTGAGATCAAAATGGGAAGGTCCATACAGAGTAGAGAAGGCTGAACCGTACAGAGTTTATCACCTAAACCATCCTTCAAGCTCTGAACTTATTAAGGTTAATGGACAACGCCTGAAGCTGTACCATGGTGAGAAGGTGCAGAAAAATAAGGAGCTTGAGATCTTCCGCTTGGAAGATCCCCACATCGCAGCAGATTGAGCTAGTGGAGCGTCCAACTTACGGACGTTAAAGCAAAGTACTTGGTGGGAGACAACCCACCGCGGTATGATCGTTCTTTTCTTCACTTTTAGTTTTTCTTCTTTAATAACTCTTCTCTTTATTAGTGCTTTCATGCTCTTTTATTTACATGTCTTTATATTTCCCCAAAAAAAAAAAATTTTGCCACGCGATCGCATCAGCGACACGTCCGCGTCGCAAAAGGGGTGGAGAAAACAAATAAACGAACAGAGAGTTTGGCTGGAGCATGGCTGGAGGTGTGCCAATGGCACAAATCGGCCCACGCGACCCCGTCCCTGACGCGTTCGTGTCGCATAGGAATCATGGCCTAACACACGACTGCGTGCCCCACGCGGCCGCGTGCCCTGAGTTTTCGACGTAAAAGGGTGCACATCAACATTTTGTGCGAGCGTGATGCTGGATTGGTGCTGGAGGCACAATCCTTGTCACGCGACCGTGTCGCTGATGAGCGGATAATTTATACGCTTTTTGGCATTGTTTTTAGTATATTTTTAGTAGGATCTAGTTACTTTTAGGGATGTTTTTAATAGATTTTGTGTTAAATTCACATTTCTGGACTTTACTATGAGTTTGTGTGTTTTTCTGTGATTTCAGGTATTTTCTGGCTGAAATTGAGGGACTTGAGCAGAAATCAGATTCAGAGGTTGAAAAAGGACTGCTGATGCTGTTGGATTCTGACCTCCCTGCACTCAAAGTGGAGTTTCTGGAGCTACAGAACTCGAAATGGCGCGCTTCCAATTGCGTTGGAAAGTAGACATCCAGGGCTTTCCAGCAATATATAATAGTCCATACTTTGGCCAAGAATTGACGATGTAAACTGGCGTTCAACGCCAGCCTTCTGCCCAAATCTGGCGTCCAGCGCCAGAAAAGGATCCAAAACCAGAGTTGAACGCCCAAACTGGCACAGATACTGGCGTTCAACTCCACAAATGGCCTCTGCACGTGCAACATTCAGGCTCAGCCCAAACACACACCGAGTGGGCCCAGGAAGTGGATTTATGCATCAATTACTTACTCATGTAAACCCTAGTGACTAGTTTATTATAAATAGGACCTTTTACTGGTCTTTTTGACCATCTCTGGTCTCAATTTTAATCCATTGTTCATCTTAGGAGACTATTGATCTCGTTTAGGGGGCTGGCTGACAAACCCCAATTTGACGGTTTATCTTGTATTGAATTTAGGGGATTTTATCACCTTTTACCCACATTTATTCAAGAAATAGCATGGTTTTGTATATTCTCCTTTAATTGTGCTTGAATGTGAAAACATGCTTTTTAGGACTCAAAATAGCTAAATTTAATTCACCTTGATTCTATTAGATGCCTTGATATGTTTGTTAAGTGATTTAAGGTTTAGGAGGCAAAGATTGGATCAAGGGAATGAAGAAAGAAAGCATGAAAAGTTGGAGAACTCATGAAGAAATGGAAGAACCGGAAAGCTGTCAAGCTGACCTCTTTGCACTTAATCGGCCATAACTTGAGCTACAGAGGTCCAAATGATGCGGTTCTAGTTGGGTTGGAAAGCTAACATCCGGGGCTTCGAAACGATATAAGATTTGCTATGGTTGAACCGCGCATGGTGACGCGTACGCGCATAGTACGCGCACGCGCCGTTGCTGCCACCTGGTTCACTTAAAACAAAACGTGGCCAGCGAATTCTAAAGCCTTGTGGGCCCAATCCAACTCATTTCTGATGCTATTTAAGCCAAGGATTGAAGGGAGAATGAGGATACTTTTCATACTTTAGAAGTTAGTTATCATTAGTTTAGTTTTAGCTTAGTTTAGTAGTGAGAGTTAGTTTCTAGAGAGAGGAGCTCTCACTTCTCTCTAGAATTAGGATTAGGTTTAGTTCAATAATCTTAGATCTAGATTTTTAATTCATGCTTTCATCTCCTTCTACCTCTCAATTCTTTGTTGTTACATTCATTCTTCTTCCATTCTTTAGTTGTAATTTCCTTTATGTTGTTCTTATATTTTGTTGTAGATCTACTATTGTTCCTTCCATTTTCTTTCAATTCAATAAGAGGTAATTCATAATAATTGTTCTTCTTTGCTTTTCTATTGTTGATCTCTTGCCTTTGTAGTTGTAGATTCCTTTAATTCTTGCAATTAATAATGTTTACTTCTATTGCACTCTATGTGTTTGTTGAAATGCTTCTTCTAGATATAGTGTAGATTTTGTTCCTCTTGGCCTAGGTAGAGTAATTAGTGACACTTGAGTTATCTAATTCCTTTGTTGATTGATAATTGGAGAGATTGCTAATTGGTTTGGAGTGCACTAAAACTAGTCTTTCCTTGGGAGTTGGCTAGGACTTGTGGCTCAAGTCAATTCATCCACTTGACTTTCCTTTAATTAGTAAGGGTTAACTAAGTGGTAGCAATGAACAATTCTCATCACAATTGAGAAGGATAACTAGGATAGGACTTCTAGTTCTCATACCAAACCAAGAGCCTTTTATAGTTGTTAGTTTATTTTCATTGCCATTTACTTTTCATGCTTCTTATCCAAAACCCCAAAATAACTCATAACCAATAACAAGACACTTTATTGTAATTCCTAGGGAGAACGACCCGAGGTTTGAATACTTCGGTTATTAATTTTAGGGGTTTGTTACTTGTGACAAACAATCTTTTGTATGAAAGGATTATTGTTTGCTTTAGGAACTATACTTGCAACGAGAATTCATTTGTGAAATTCTAAACCATCAAAAATCCAATCATCAAAATGGCGCCGTTGCCGGGGAATTGCAATGGTGTTATGTTATTGGTTATTGTATATATGTGAATATTGTGAATATGTTTGCCTTTTGCTTCTTTGTTAGTTCTTACTAGTTTTTAGGATTTAATTTTCTTGCTTATTATTTGATTTTATTTTTATTTTCTCTTGCTATAATGAATTCTCACTTTGGCTATGAGTGTGATTACAACTATGTTGTAGGTAATGGGGGCTACAATGAAGATGTGTATCAAGAATGGGATAACCAAAGGTGGGAAAGGCCACATGCACATGATCAATCTTCATGGCAACAACCTCCACCAATACACTATGAAGAAGAGCCATTCTTTGATGCATATCAATCTAATGGCTATGGTGAACTCCCTTGTGACTTTCAAGAACCACCACCATATGCCTATGAGCCATACCCTCAACATAACCCTCAACCATACTCAAAAGCCACTTTTCACCAACCACCTTCATATGACCCTCATCCATATCCACTATTACAACAACCGTATGAGCCATATGAACCACATATAGAGCCACCACCATCTCAACATCACCACTTCCAAGAGCCACCCCCTCCATGTTATTACCAAGATGAACCACCTCAATTGTATGAAAATTTTCAACCACAAATATATGAAAATTTTCAACCACAAGATGAATACCACTTTCCACCACAACCTCCCATGGAAGAATATTCATGTCCATCAATCCAAGAGCCATATGATCCTAATCATATTATCCAAGAGGAACAAGAGTCAAGGGATCATCTCAAGGAAACATTGGATCAACTTCAAGCAACCATGGAGCGTGTTGTGCAACAAGTGGAAAGAGTAGAAATTATTGAACCACCACAACTCTACCAAGAAGAACCACCTTCCTACTATGAACCCTTCCCCCAATTTAATGAACCCTTCCACCCACCCCAATCTCTAATGGATGAAACCCTTGGTGTTCTTGTTCAAGGGCAAGAAGAGATGAAAAGGGATGTGCAAAATATCATGGCCACCTTGGATGCGGTAACAAATCAATTAGCCTCCCAATGCTTGAACACTCAAGGAACTTCCATGGCTACATGTGGAGAATCAAATGAAGAACATAGCATGAAGGAGAGATTGGAAACTCCGGTGGAAAATAAGGGAAGTTGTTTTGTATTGGAACAATTGGAGGAAGCTATGATTATTGAAGAAAGGGAAGAATTGGTTGAAGACTTAGGAGATGCGGAGCCTCCATGGGAATCTAGAATTGAAGAAAACCCCTCCAAGATGATTGAAATTGATGCTAGGAAGGAAAGTGCACACCTTCCAAGACATATTCCATATGAAGATTTGGATGGGATAGAGCAAGAAGTGAGTTCCCTTGGTGATGAAGATCAAGCATCAAACCTTAGTGGTGAAAATTCCTTTGAGCATGAAGAACCTTCTCCCAACAAGATGGAAAGCAATGTGGAGGTAAATTTTTCTTACCCTCCCATTTATGACTTGAGTAGGAAAAAAGGTTTATATAAAATTGTTGAACAAGGGATTATAATTGAGAAGTCTTGTGAAGAGGTGGAAATCCCTAGAAAAAGGAGGATGGGAATTGAATACGCTTTATCAAAACTCTTGGAGTTGTCTTTGCCTAGGTTGCCATCTACTCCTTCATTTGAGTGGGTGAAGTTTATTTCTATTAGCTTTATTATCCCACTTGAATATGGTTTGCTTGAAACGGATGGCCAACTTAGGGAGCTTTGTGGGATGACGGGTAAACGAAAAAGGTTTTGTGGTTGGCGTTGCAAATCGAGGCTCATTATGGTTGATGCATCAAACATGGGATATAAAGGTTGGAGTAGTGCTCAATTAGATGGGTCTAGGAGGATTGTTGGCCACTATATAGAGAATTCACCTCACTCACCACCCGGTTGGACTAATAATGATGATCAACCTCAAGACGGGTGTGAAAACAAAGTGTGGGATCCCGGATTACAAGAGGATCAACTTTGGGAGCCCCAAGCTTGTGAAGAACTCCATCAAGACTTGGCTCAATCCATGAAGAATCTTGGGGCACAATGGAGAACCAAGCATTGGTGGGAGTTCCAAGATGAATACAAGCACAAGCCACCTTGATGAGGAGCTCCCCATAAGTCCAACTTAAGGACAATAAACAAAAGTGCTAGGTGGGAGACAACCCACCATGGTAAAATCCTTTCATTTTCTCTTTTGTATATATTGGTAGAATTAGTTTAATTTCATGTTTTGTTTAGTTAGTTGAGTATGTTTGGTAGTTTAAGTATGTTAAATAAGGTTTTATGGTGTTTTGGTAGCTGTTTGGAGGTTTGGAATGCTTGGATTGGTGCAAAAACATAGAAAAAAATTTTTGAAAAACAGAGCACCATCCACGCGTACGCGTACATGGCGCGTATGCGCACGTCCAGTATTTTCGACCATCCACGCACGCGCGCCATGCATGCGTACGCGTGGATTGAGAAGTTCCACCCTCCATACATTTTCCAGAGAGTTGTGCCTGCGCCGCGCCAACGTTGTGCCTCTGGCACAAAACCCATTTACGCGCTCGCGCACATGACGCGTATGTGTCACTCTCGAAATAAGCCATCCGCGCGCGGATTTCCTTTCTTCACCACATTTCTTTTCTTCTCCTCTTTCTATTTCTTTCCTTCTCCTTTCTCCTACCCCTCATCCAACACTTCCAAACACCATTGACAACCATTTATTTTAGTTAACAAATTAGTTAGTTAGTTAGTTGATTGGTTAGTTTTAGTTTAGTTTTCATTTTATTTTCTCTCTTTTCATCATAAGTGTTGGAGTATTGACTTTGTTTACTATACATTGCTATATCCCTTATTGCCTAAATGCTATTTTAGCATGAATGTTTTTAGATAATCTTTGTTGGATTCTATGATTGAGGCTATATTTTGTTACTTGGTTTTGAGTTCTTCATGCTTACCTTTTGAAAATACCAAGTGATGAGAATTGTCTTCGAGCTTATAACTCTTTTGAATTGCATGTTGTAGCTAGCCACCATGTGATTTGGATCCTTTTCCCTCGATTAGGCAATCTCTTGATGGATAATGTTGAGCATTTACCTTAATGCATTGTATTTCATGATTATATCCATCTATATGTTTGACTTGAATGCTTTCATGCTTCTCTAATGCTTGTCTTACCTTACAAGCTTACTTAAAGCATCTCAAGCACACTAGGATAAGTGAAGTGCATGCTTCTTTTGTGACATAGCTCTTTATACTAATGTGTGTTCTAAACCGTGCAATTTAGAATTCACACACCTAATACTTCTTAATGTCACACTAATTCACTCACTCAATTCTAGTGATTTACCTCATTCCAACAATGTATGCTTCCTTGCTTTTATATCTTCTCATCTTATGGTGTTATATTTTTGTTTTTCATAACGAATGCACCACAAGCAACCATGGAAATGGAAGAAAGAACACATAGCAATCCGGAGAGTCGTCGTACCCCCTTGCTCATCTTTGAGTGCACCGAGGACGGTGCAAACTTTTAAGTGTGGGGAGGTCGTCCGACGATCGGCAATCTTGGGTGACAAATTTCTAACTCCAATACTTTTGCATTTCATTCTAGGATTTTAGGATTTTTACTTGCATTTTCTTATTTTTGCATATGCACACACAATAAGCTTAGTCAAAATAATGAGAATTTTTCAAGATTTCTATCTATAGGGCATGTCAATTGATTTGAGTGAAAACTTTTCATAGAACTTGCTTGAATTATATATATTATGGATCATGTTTTGAGCTAAGAACACAAGCTTGTGAGATTTGAGCCTAATGGTGTGGTTACATCTTATAACCACTTATTCTTCCTTCTTGTGTGCATTATTCTCTTTCTATGATTGTAATCTTTGATTTGTTTGATTCTTTATGTCCATTATTTTGTGTATTCATGCATTTATATGATTGAGGCCATCATTTTATTAGCTCACTTACCCAAATAGCCTTACCTTTTATTTTCCATTGTTAGCCAAATTTAAGCCTACGATTAACCCACTTGTTCTTAATTTAGCACATTACAAGCCGTAAAGCGAAAAACAATAAATGTCCTTATTTGGATCTTTGACTAGCTTAGGCTAGTGTGTGTGAGTATCATTCAAGTGTGGGAACCTTGGGACATTGGGTGAATAAAAGGGTAGTTTTGTATTATTATTGTAAATATTGGGAATTGGGTACATGCTCATGTATTGATTAAATGTATAGACCTTATGCATTGGTACTCTTGTATATAGTTTGAAAGAAAGAAAAAATGAGAAAAACAAAAAAAAATATATGAAAAGTATAGAAAAAAATGGAAAAAGAAAGAAAACGAAAAAGAAAGAAATAAAAAGGGGACAAAATGCCCCAAGGTGAAGCTCAATAAAATCAATGCATAAGTGTTGTGAAATGAAAAAGAAAATGCATGAGTATGTGAAAAAGTGAAGAATGGGTAGCTAGATTAGAACTTAATTGTATAGGATGTCATAGGTTAGGTGGGAAGTTTAAGCTTATCAAAGATTCAAATTTCAAGCTCACTTGACCAAATATGCATCCTACCTTGACCCTAGCCCCATTACAACCAATGAAAAGACCTCATGATACTTGTATGCATGCATGAAATAAATGTTGATTGTTAGAAGAAAAACAAATCTTGGAAAGCATGAAATAGAGGAGAATTGAGTGAATCAACCCTAAACACTTGAGTGAATAGAGTGCAAACACTACCGGTGAGGGTTCGATGCTCAATTACATGTTTTCACCTATGATCATCATTCTTCATGCAAGTTTGTAAAAATATTTAATAACTCAATTCAATTGTGGATTAGACTTGCTAGTCCTTAGCCCTTGTGCATATATGTTTCTTGGGAATTGATTTATTTTGACCAAGCACTTGCATTCATTTAGATAGTTGCATATAGGTAGATTGCATTTAGTTAGTTTCCATTGAATAAATGCCATACCCTTACTTCATTCTTGGTTTTAAGCATGAGGACATGCGTGGTTTAAGTGTGGGGAGGTTGACAAACCCCAATTTGACGGTTTATCTTGTATTGAATTTAGGGGATTTTATCACCTTTTACCCACATTTATTCAAGAAATAGCATGGTTTTGTATATTCTCCTTTAATTGTGCTTGAATGTGAAAACATGCTTTTTAGGACTCAAAATAGCTAAATTTAATTCACCTTGATTCTATTAGATGCCTTGATATGTTTGTTAAGTGATTTAAGGTTTAGGAGGCAAAGATTGGATCAAGGGAATGAAGAAAGAAAGCATAAAAAGTTGGAGAACTCATGAAGAAATGGAAGAACCGGAAAGCTGTCAAGCCGACCTCTTTGCACTTAATCGGCCATAACTTGAGCTACAGAGGTCCAAATGATGCGGTTCCAGTTGGGTTGGAAAGCTAACATCTGGGGCTTCGAAACGATATAAGATTTGCTATGGTTGAACCGTGCATGGTGACGCGTACGCGCATAGTACGCGCACGCGCCGTTGCTGCCACCTGGTTCACTTAAAACAAAACGTGGCCAGCGAATTCTAAAGCCTTGTGGGCCCAATCCAACTCATTTCTGATGCTATTTAAGCCAAGGATTGAAGGGGGAATGAGGATACTTTTCATACTTTAGAAGTTAGTTATCATTAGTTTAGTTTTAGCTTAGTTTAGTAGTGAGAGTTAGTTTCTAGAGAGAGAAGCTCTCACTTCTCTCTAGAATTAGGATTAGGTTTAGTTCAATAATCTTAGATCTAGATTTTTAATTCATGCTTTCATCTCCTTCTACCTCTCAATTCTTTGTTGTTACATTCATTCTTCTTCCATTCTTTAGTTGTAATTTCCTTTATGTTGTTCTTATATTTTGTTGTAGATCTACTATTGTTCCTTCCATTTTCTTTCAATTCAATAAGAGGTAATTCATAATAATTGTTCTTCTTTGCTTTTCTATTGTTGATCTCTTGCCTTTGTAGTTGTAGATTCCTTTAATTCTTGCAATTAATAATGTTTACTTCTATTGCACTCTATGTGTTTGTTGAAATGCTTCTTCTAGATATAGTGTAGATTTTGTTCCTCTTGGCCTAGGTAGAGTAATTAGTGACACTTGAGTTATCTAATTCCTTTGTTGATTGATAATTGGAGAGATTGCTAATTGGTTTGGAGTGCACTAAAGCTAGTCTTTCCTTGGGAGTTGGCTAGGACTTGTGGCTCAAGTCAATTCATCCACTTGACTTTCCTTTAATTAGTAAGGGTTAACTAAGTGGTAGCAATGAACAATTCTCATCACAATTGAGAAGGATAACTAGGATAGGACTTCTAGTTCTCATACCAAACCAAGAGCCTTTTATAGTTGTTAGTTTATTTTCATTGCCATTTACTTTTCATGCTTCTTATCCAAAACCCCAAAATAACTCATAACCAATAACAAGACACTTTATTGTAATTCCTAGGGAGAACGACCCGAGGTTTGAATACTTCGGTTATTAATTTTAGGGGTTTGTTACTTGTGACAAACAATCTTTTGTATGAAAGGATTATTGTTTGGTTTAGGAACTATACTTGCAACGAGAATTCATTTGTGAAATTCTAAACCATCAAAAATCCAATCATCACTGGCCATCTCGGCCATGCCTGGACCTTTCACTTATGTATTTTCAACGGTAGAGTTTCTACACTCCATAGATTAAGGTGTGGAGCTCTGCTGTTTCTCAAAGATTAATGCAAAGTACTACTGTTTTCTATTCAATTCTTCTTATTTCTCTTCTAAGATATCCATTCGCACCCAAGAACGTGATGAAGGTGATGATTATGTGTGATGCTCATCACCATTCTCCCCTATGAACGCGTGCCTGACAAACACTTCTGTTCTACATGAATTAAGCTAGAATGAGTATCTCTTAGATCTCCTAACCGGAATCTTCGTGGCGTAAGCTAGAATGATGGCGGCATTCAAGAGAATCCGGAAGGTCTAAACCTTGTCTGTGGTATTCTGAGTAGGATTCAATGATTGAATGACTGTGACGAGCTTCAAACTCGCGAGTGCTGGGCGTTAGTGACAGACGCAAAAGGAGGGTGAATCCTATTCCAGCATGATCGAGAACCGACAGATGAATAGCCGTGCCGTGACAGGGTGCGTGAGCATATTATTCACTGAGAGGAGGGGTTGTAGCCACTGACAACGGTGATGCCCTTGCATACAGCCAGCCATGGAAAGGAGTAAGACCGATTGGATGAAGATAGCAGGAAAGCAGAGGTTCAGAGGAACGAAAAGCATCTCCATTCGCT
This sequence comes from Arachis ipaensis, assembly GCF_059453495.1. Lineage (NCBI taxonomy): Eukaryota > Viridiplantae > Streptophyta > Magnoliopsida > Fabales > Fabaceae > Arachis > Arachis ipaensis. The sequence goes on from NC_142443.1 coordinate 53,293,886, forward strand.
TATCTGAAATTCCTACCAATGATTTACATAAGTATCTCTATCCCTATTTTACTATATAATATTCGAAAACACCATTATCACTTTATATCTGCCTGACTGAGATTTACAAGGTGACCATAGCTTGCTTCATACCAACAATCTCCGTGGGATTCGACCCTTACTCACGTAAGGTATTACTTGGACGACCCAGTGCACTTGCTGGTTAGTTGTATCGAAGTTGTGACAATTATGAATTAAGATCAAAGCACCAAGCTTTGGAGCCATTACCAGGATTTGTTTGAGCCTGGAGATCACAATTTCGTGCACCAAGTTTTTGGCGCCGTTGCCGGGGATTGTTTGAGTTTTCGGCAAGCTTTTGGTCCGGTAACATCAGTGCCAGATTCCCTTTTGATCCGGCAACAGCACCAAGTTTTTGGCGTCGTTGCCGGGGATTGTTTGAGTCTTCGGCAAGCTTTTGGTCCGGTAACATCAGTGCCAGATTCCCTTTTGATCCGGCAACAGCACTAAGTTTTTGGCGCCGTTGCCGGGGATTGTTTGAGTTTGGACAACTGACGGTTCATCTTGTTGCTCAGATTAGGTAATTTTCTTTTTATTTTATTTTCAAAAATCTTTCAAAAATATTTCTAAAATTCTCTCATCTGTTTTCGAAAAAAATAAAAATGTTTTCAAAAATTTATTCAAAATTTTTAAGAATGAATTCTAGTGTTTCATGAAGCATGTGAAGCCTGGCTGGCTGTAAAGCCATGTCTAAATTCATTTGGACTAAGGCTTGCAATTTGTTATCAAGAGCAAATTAGTTGTTGCTCATCCACCTGCTGCTGATCCATGATCACCTGCTGAAGCTTGGCTGGCCATTGGCCATGTCTAGTGTTTTGGACTGGAGCTTTCTTTGAAAGCTTGGCTGGCTAGTGAGCCATGTCTAATTCCTGGACTGAAGCTTTAGACTAAGAAAGCAAGATTCCTGGAATTCATGTTAAAAATTTTGGAATCCTTATTTTTCTTTTTCATATAATTTTCGAAAAATATAAAATAAAAATCCAAAAAAAAAATTAGAAAATCAAAAAAATCAAAAATATTTTCTGTTTCTTGTTTGAGTCTTGAGTCATATCATAAGTTTGGTGTCACTTGCATATACATCTTGCATTGTTTCGAAAATATCATGCATTCATAGTGTTCTTCATGATCTTCAAGTTGTTCTTGATAAGTCTTCTTGTTTGATCTTGATGATTTTTTGTTTTTTGTCTTTTATTGTTTTTCATATACATTTTTGAATTCTTAGTGCCTAAGCATTAAAGAATTCTAAGTTTGGTGTCTTGCATGTTTTCTTTGCATTAAAAGTTTTTCAAAATTGTGTCTATGATGTTCATCTTGGCATTCAAAGTGTTCTTGGTGTTCATCTTAACATTCATAGCATTCTTGCATGCATCACATGTTTTGATCTAAAAATTTCATGCATTACATAATTTTCATGTTTTTCATAAAAATTTCAAAAATCAAAAAAATATCTTTCCCTTTTTCTCTCATCAAATTCGAAAATTTGGATTGACTTTTTCAAAAATTTTTAAAATCAAATTGTTTCTCATGAGTCAAACCAAATTTTCAATTTGAAAATCTTATCTTTTTCAAAATCTTTTTCAAAAATCAAATCTTTTTCAAAATTCTTAGTTATTTTCGAAAATTCCAAAAATATTTTTCAAAAATCTTTTTCTTATTTTTATACCAAAATTTCGAAAATAACATAAGCAATTAATGTTTTGATTCAAAAATTTGAAGTTTGTTACTTGCTTGTTAAGAAAGATTCAAACTTTAAGTTCTAGAATCATATCTTGTGATTTCTTATGAATCAAGTCATTAATTGTGATTTTAAAAATCAAATCTTTTTCAAAACTAATTTCAATCATATCTTTTCAAAAATATCTTCTTATCTTATCTTTTTCAAAAATATCTTTTCAAAATATCTTTTCTAATTTCCTAACTTCTTATCTTTTCAAAATTGGTTTTCAAAATTTGTTTCAACTAACTAACTAACTTTTTGTTTGTTTCTTAACTTTTTCAAAACCACCTAACTAACTCTCTCTCTCTCATTTTTGAAAATATCTTCCCTCTTTTTCAAAAAAATTCCCTTTTAATTAACTAATTATTTTTATTTTTTATTTTTTGATTTCAAAAATTTGCGAAAATTACTAACATTTTTCAAAAACCATTTTTTAAAAAAATCACTAACTCTTTTTCAAAATAATTTTCGAAAATTATCCCTCCCCCATCCTATTCTATTTATTCATTCATATCCTAACATCTCATCTCACATCTCTTCCATCCGTACAGTTGTGTTTCTTCCTTTACATCACATTCTTTGTCTCCCCCTCTTTTCTTCCACTCACACAGGAATCCCTATACTGTGGTATAAAGGATCTCTATTATTATTATTACTTTTCTGTGCCTTCTTCTTTGTCATATGAGCAGGAGCAAGGATAAGAACATTCTTGTGGAAGCAGATCCAGAACCTGAAAGGACTCTGAAGAGAAAATTAAGAGAAGCTAAATTACAACAATCCAGAGAAAACATTTCAGAAATTTTCGAACAGGCAGAGGAGATGGCAGCCGAAAATAATAATAATGCAAGGAGGATGCTTGGTGACTTTACTGCACCTAATTCCAATTTACATGGAAGAAGCATCTCCATTCCTGCCATTGGAGCAAACAACTTTGAGCTGAAACCTCAATTAGTTTCTCTGATGCAGCAGAACTGCAAGTTTTATGGACTTCCATCTGAAGATCCTTTTCAGTTCTTAACTGAATTCTTACAGATATGTGATACTGTTAAGACTAATGGAGTAGATCCTGAAGTCTACAGGCTCATGCTTTTCCCTTTTGCTGTAAGAGACAGAGCTAGATTATGGTTGGATTCTCAACCTAAAGACAGCCTGAACTCTTGGGATAAGCTGGTCACGGCTTTCTTAGCCAAGTACTTTCCTCCTCAAAAGCTGAGCAAGCTTAGAGCTGATGTTCAAACCTTCAGGCAGAAAGAAGGTGAATCCCTCTATGAAGCTTGGGAAAGATACAAACAGTTGACCAAAAAGTGTTCCTCTGACATGCTTTCAGAATGGACCATCCTAGATATATTCTATGATGGTCTGTCTGAGTTATCTAAGATGTCATTGGATACTTCTGCAGGTGGATCCATTCACCTAAAGAAAACGCCTGCAGAAGCTCAAGAACTCATTGACATGGTTGCTAATAACCAGTTCATGTACACTTCTGAAAGGAATCCTGTGAGCAATGGGACGCCTATGAAGAAGGGAGTTCTTGAAGTTGATACTCTGAATGCCATATTGGCTCAGAATAAAATATTGACTCAGCAAGTCAATATGATTTCTCAGAGTCTGCATGGAATGCAAGCTGCATCCAACAGTACTCAAGAGGCTTCTTCTGAAGAAGAAGCCTATGATCCTGAGAACCCTGCAATAGCAGAGGTAAATTACTTAGGTGAACCTTATGGAAACACCTATAACTCAACATGGAGAAATTATCCAAATTTCTCATGGAAGGATCAAAAGCCCCAACAAGGCTTTAATAATGGTGGAAGAAACAGGTTTAACAATAATAAACCTTTTCCATCATCAACTCAGCAACAGACAGAGAACTCTGAACAAAATGCTTCTAATTTAGCAAATCTAGTCTCTGATCTATCTAAAGCCACTGTAAGTTTCATGAATGAAACAAGGTCTTCCATTAGAAATTTGGAAGCACAAGTGGGCCAGCTGAGTAAAAGGATCACTGAAATCCCTCCTAGTACTCTCCCAAGCAATACAGAAGAGAACCCAAAAGGAGAGTGCAAGGCCATTGACATAAGCGCCATGGCCGAACCTGTGAGGAGAGGAGAGGACGTGAATCCCAAGGAGGAAGACCTCCTGGGACGTCCAGTGGTCAATAAGGAGCTTCCCTCTGAGGAACCAAAGGACTCTGAGGCTCATCTAGAGACCATAGAGATTCCATTGAACCTCCTTATACCCTTCATGAGCTCTGATGAGTATTCCTCTTCTGAAGAGAATGAGGATGTTACTGAAGAGCAAACTGCCAAGTTTCTTGGTGCAATCATGAAGCTGAATGCCAAATTATTTGGCATTGATACTTGGGAAGTTGAACATCCTTTGTTCATCAATGAACTAAGTGATCTGGATCAACTGACACTGCCTCAGAAGAGACAGGATCCTGGAAAGTTCATAATACCCTGTACCATAGGCACCATGATCTTTAAGGCTCTGTGTGACCTTGGTTCAGGAATAAACCTCATGCCCCTCTCTGTAATAGAGAAACTGGGAATCTATGGGGTGCAAGCTGCTAAAATCTCATTAGAGATGGCAGACAGCTCAAGAAAACAGGCTTATGGACAAGTAGAAGATGTATTAGTAAAGGTTGAGGGCCTTTACATACCTGCTGATTTCATAGTCCTGGATACTGGAAAGGAATAGGATGAATCCATCATCCTAGGAAGACCTTTCCTGGCCACAGCAAGAGCTGTGATTGATGTTGACAGAGGTGAAATATTCCTTCAATGGAATGAGAACTCCCTTGTGTTTAAAACTCAAGGATCCCCTTCTGCAACCATGGAGAAGAAGCAGAAAAAGCTTCTCTCCAAGCAGAGTCAACCAGAGCCCCCACAGTCAAACTCTAAGTTTGGTGTTGGGAGGCCACAACCAAACTCTAAGTTTGGTGTTGAACTCCCATATCCAAACTCTAAGTTTGGTGTTGGAGAGTCTCAACAAAGCTCTGCATATGTGTGAGGCTCCATGAGAGCCCACTGTCAAGCTATTGACATTAAAGAAGCGCTTGTTGGGAGGCAACCCAATGTTTATCTAATTCTTATTTTTATTGTTTTTCATGTTTTCTTAGGTTCATGATCATGTGGAGTCACAAAATAAATAGAAAAATTGAAAACGGAATCAAAAACAGCAGAAGAAAAATCACACCCTGGAGGAGCATCTATCTGGCGTTCAAACGCCAGAACAGAGCATAGTTCTGGCGCTGAACGCCCAGAATGGGAGCATCCTGGCGCTGAACGCCCAGAACAAGCATGGTTCTGGCGTTCAACGCCAGAAATGGCAGCAAAGGGGCGTTGAACGCCCAAAATGGGCACCAACCTGGCGCTGAACGCCCAGAGTTGTGTGCAAGGGCATTTTGCATGCCTAAATTGGTGCAGGGATGTAAATGCCTTGACACCTCAGGATCTGTGGACCTCACAGGATCCCCACCTACCTCCACTCACTCTCTTCTCTCTTCTCAATCATCCTCTATTCCCAATAAACACCCTTCCCTATTAACCCTTTACCACTCACATCCATACACCCACTACCTTCAAAATTCAACATCTCTCTCTCTCTCTCCCACCCAATCCCACCCATATGGCCGAATACACACTCCCATCCATCTCCTCCATATCTTCTTCTTCTATTCTTTCTTCTTTTGCTCGAGGGCGAGCAACATTCTAAGTTTGGTGTGGTCAAAGCATAGCTTTTTTTGTTTTTTCCATAACCATTGATGGCACTTAAGGCCAGAAGAAACCTCTAGAAAGAGGAAAGGGAAGACAAAAGCTTCCATCAAGGGTCTATAGCTCAGTGGTAGAACATTTGACTGCAAATCAAGAGATCCCTGAGATACCTCAGAGGATACATTTTCTTCCACACAATTATTGGAAGCAACTAAGGGTGGAACATCAAGAGCACTCCATCATCCTTCATGAAATCAGAGAAGATCTAAAAGCAACGAAGGAGGAGCAGCAGAGACAAGGAAGAGACATAGAAGAGCTCAAGGACATCACTAAGGTGGATTCATTCCTTGTTCTTACTTTCTCTGTTTTTCGTTTTCTATATTATGTGTTTATCTATGTTTGTGTCTTCATTACATGATCATTAGTAGTAGTGACTTTGTCCTAAAGTTATAAATGTCCTATGAATCCATCACCTCTCTTAAATGAAAAATGTTTTAATTCAAAAGAACAAGAAGTACATGAGTTTCGAATTTATCCTTGAACTTAGCTTAATTATATTGATGTGGTGACAATGCTTCTTGTTTTCTGAATGTATGCTTGAACAGTGCATATGTCTTTTGAAGTTGTTGTTTAAGAATGTTAAATATGTTGGCTCTTGAAAGAATGATGACTAGGAGACATGTTATTTGATAATCTGAAAAATCATAAAAATGATTCTTGAAGCAAGAAAAAGCAGCAAAGAACAAAGCTTGCAGAAAAAAAAAAAGAGAAAAAAAAAGGGGCGAAAAAAAAATAGAAAAAAAATTTAGAAAGAAAAAAAAAAGCAAGCAGAAAAAGCCAATAACCCTTAAAACCAAAAGGCAAGGGCAAATAAAAAGGATCCCAAGGCTTTGAGCATCAGTGGATAGGAGGGCCTAAAGGAATAAAATCCTGGTCTAAGCGGCTAAACCAAGCTGTCCCTAACCATGTGCTTGTGGCGTGTAGGTGTCAAGTGAAAACTTGAGACTGAGCGGTTAAAGTCAAGGTCCAAAGCAAAAAAAAAAAAAGAGTGTGCTTAAGAACCCTGGACACCTCTAATTGGGGACTTTAGCAAAGCTGAGTCACAATCTGAAAAGGTTCACCCAATTATGTGTCTGTGGCATTTATGTATCCGGTGGTAATACTGGAAAACAAAGTGCTTAGGGCCACAGCCAAGACTCATAAAGAAACTGTGTTCAAGAATCATCATACTGAACTAGGAGAGTCAATAACACTATTCGAAATCTGAAGTTCCTATAGATGCCAATCATTCTAAACTTCAATGGATAAAGTGAGATGCCAAAACTATTCAAGAGGCAAAAAGCTATAAGTCCCGCTCATGTGATTGAAGCTCTGTTTTATTGATAGTTTGGAATTTATAGTATATTCTCTTCTTTTTATCCTATTTGATTTTCAGTTGCTTGGGGACAAGCAACAATTTAAGTTTGGTGTTGTGATGAGCGGATAATTTATACGCTTTTTGGCATTGTTTTTAGTATATTTTTAGTAGGATCTAGTTACTTTTAGGGATGTTTTTAATAGATTTTGTGTTAAATTCACATTTCTGGACTTTACTATGAGTTTGTGTGTTATGATTTCAGGTATTTTCTGGCTGAAATTGAGGGACTTGAGCAGAAATCAGATTCAGAGGTTGAAAAAGGACTGCTGATGCTGTTGGATTCTGACCTCCCTGCACTCAAAGTGGATTTTCTGGAGCTATAGAACTCGAAATGGCGCTCTTCCAATTGCGTTGGAAAGTAGACATCCAGGGCTTTCCAGCAATATATAATAGTCCATACTTTGGCCAAGAATTGATGACGTAAACTGGCGTTCAACGCCAGCCTTCTGCCCAAATCTGGCGTCCAGCGCCAGAAAAGGATCCAAAACCAGAGTTGAACGCCCAAACTGGCACAGATACTGGCGTTCAACTCCACAAATGGCCTCTGCACGTGCAACATTCAGGCTCAGCCCAAACACACACCGAGTGGGCCCAGGAAGTGGATTTATGCATCAATTACTTACTCATGTAAACCCTAGTGACTAGTTTATTATAAATAGGACCTTTTACTGGTCTTTTTGACCATCTCTGGTCTCAATTTTAATCCATTGTTCATCTTAGGAGACTATTGATCTCGTTTAGGGGGCTGGCCATCTCGGCCATGCCTGGACCTTTCACTTATGTATTTTCAACGGTAGAGTTTCTACACTCCATAGATTAAGGTGTGGAGCTCTGCTGTTCCTCAAAGATTAATGCAAAGTACTACTGTTTTCTATTCAATTCTTCTTATTTCTCTTCTAAGATATCCATTCGCACCCAAGAACGTGATGAAGGTGATGATTATGTGTGACGCTCATCACCATTCTCCCCTATGAACGCGTGCCTGACAAACACTTCTGTTCTACATGAATTAAGCTAGAATGAGTATCTCTTAGATCTCCTAACCGGAATCTTCGTGGCGTAAGCTAGAATGATGGCGGCATTCAAGAGAATCCGGAAGGTCTAAACCTTGTCTGTGGTATTCTGAGTAGGATTCAATGATTGAATGACTGTGACGAGCTTCAAACTTGCGAGTGCTGGGCGTTAGTGACAGACGCAAAAGGAGGGTGAATCCTATTCCAGCATGATCGAGAACCGACAGATGAATAGCCGTGCCGTGACAGGGTGCGTGAGCATATTATTCACTGAGAGGAGGGGATGTAGCCACTGACAACGGTGATGCCCTTGCATACAGCTAGCCATGGAAAGGAGTAAGACCGATTGGATGAAGATAGCAGGAAAGCAGAGGTTCAGAGGAACGAAAAGCATCTCCATTCGCTTATCTGAAATTCCTACCAATGATTTACATAAGTATCTCTATCCCTATTTTACTATATAATATTCGAAAACACCATTATCACTTTATATCTTCCTGACTGAGATTTACAAGGTGACCATAGCTTGCTTCATACCAACAATCTCCGTGGGATTCGACCCTTACTCACGTAAGGTATTACTTGGACGACCCAGTGCACTTGCTGGTTAGTTGTATCGAAGTTGTGACAATTATGAATTAAGATCAAAGCACCAAGCTTTGGAGCCATTACCAGGATTTGTTTGAGCCTGGAGATCACAATTTCGTGCACCAGTCGCCGACCCAGTCGCGTCATCTATTTTCTGACGCACCCTCACGCGGTCGCGTGACCCACGCGATTGCGTCACCCCAATTTGGCAATTAAATTAAATTGAATAGAGAGTTGTGTTGGAGCGAGGCTGCACTCGCGCCAGCAGCGTAACACGGGTCACGCGACCGCGTGACCGACGCGATCGCGTCCCCTTACCTGACGCGCATCCACGCGAACGCGTGCCCCACGCGGCCGCGTCGCATGCGCCGCACAGCTCAACCTAATTTGCCAGATTATCTTATCTTTCTCTCTTCTAAATCCTAATTTTCCTTTTCCCTCCTTCTTTCTCCCTTCCCCTTCCCTCTTTCTATCTCACTTTTTACTCTCTATCTCTCTCACCACCATTAACAAGGTTTTACTTTCTTCTTCCTTCTTCTCTTTTCCATCATTCTTATTATATTATATACATTTTTATTTTCTTTTTCTTTCCTTTTTCTTTTCACTTTTGTATTTTATTTTCTTCTTTCCCTTTTTACATGGTGCTAGAAAATTTTTGAGTCATCATCCCTTATTATATGCTTGTGGATTATTACAAATTGTTTGACAATTATTTTTCTCCTATTTAAGGGATTGCTTGCATGTTCATCTTCATATTTTCTATACCCTATTCACCATGCATGCTATGTGTTTGTGAAAAAGCTCATGTGGTATTATGCACTTCTCTATGATTGCTATACTATTCAATGCTTGCTTTTCACAACATTCCCTTATTATTTTATTAATTGAATTCAATTGTCAATATAAACGATGGTTTGTTACGAAGTAATGCTTGGTCTATGCTACTCATGCCCTTTTCCGGCATGCCAATAAACACCTTGCATTCACTTGTTTTTATCTGCACTAGCTATTTTCCATTGATGGCTTTTCATGTGTACTCGAGAGCATGTGTTAATGTAATCTACATTTTACTGTGCATCATTCACCCTCTTTTCCGTTTCCTTCCTTGCTGTATATCTCTTTGAATTTAATTTACTTTCTCTTCCCTTCTTTCAGGATGGCCACCAAGAAAGGAAAGGAGAAAGCAACTTCCAAACCACCAGCAAGAAGAGGAACTAAAAGAGCATTAGTGGCAGAGCCTTCTTCCACCGCAGTTAAGCCCTCAACAAAACGAGTTAAGAGGATAATAAAGGTTGACGGAAAGGAGAAAGCCTTTCCAGCAAAGGACACTGCGCAATTTCCCAATCGCTACTATGAGCAGATGTTCCCTATCCTGGCAGAAAGGAATTATAACAATGAATACCTTCTTATCCTCCCGTCCAATATTGCCACCTTTGTTGAGCCGCAAATTGAGCGAAGACAATGGGGTTTCCTACGGAGACAGCCGAGGCAGGTCAATCTTTCTTGGGTAGTTGAATTCTACTCCAACTTCTACATGCCGACCCTGCAGTCTGTCTATGTCCGGCAGAAGCAAGTCCCCATCACAAAAGAGGCCATTCAGCTAGCTCTGAGTCTTCCCCATATTCCAGCAGGAATGGACGCTTTTCATGAAGCCGCCCTTCAGCTCCAGAGATACCAATTTGACTGGGACTCCGTTCTCGGAGTCATCGCATTACCTGGTAGCCGTTGGATCTACGGATACCACCGTACCCGCCCTAAGGGAATCTTGGCTTCAGCACTTACCTTGGAGGCTCGCGTATGGGCACAGATCATGTCCCATTACGTCTTTCCGAGCACTCATGAGTCCTCCTTCACTGCAGACATGGCTGTTCTACTATGGTGCATCCTTACAGACCAACCTCTGAATCTCGCAAGACATATCCGGAATGCTATGGAACACGTACAAATTGCGGGCAACTTACCTTTCCCCGCCTTGGTCCCAGATCTTGTCTCAGCAGCCGGATTCTCTTACAGAGCTAGGGACACCAAAGCCATGCTTCCACGGGATGATCAGTATATCCCGTTACCTCAGACTCTCAGCAGCCACTACAAGCCTTCCTACTGCTCCAGTTAAAGATAATCCTTCTTCAACACCACAAGCATCTACAACTGAGAAATTGCTCCAACAGAAAATCGAACGGTTGGATCGGCAAGAACAGAAAGTAAAGATGAGAGAGCGCCGTAATGAGCGCCGATTCAAACACCTCAAGGAGCTACTCAAGGGACACTTCAGAGACTCAGACACCCCGGACTCCACTTCCTTTACCAGCACAGGGAGCCATGACGGCCCCGACTGTGGAGATACTGCTACCAGCCCACCCCTGTTCCTGACAGATGGCACCGAGGACGGTGCAAATCCTTAAGTGTGGGGAGGTCGGTCAGTACCTGACTTCCGGAGGTAATTTCTCTTCTCTAGCACCAATAATTAGGATATTTTAGTTAGATTTTCTTTCCTTTATAGAATAGAATAAATTGCATAGGTTAGGATAGTTGCATGCATGTTCTACTTGATTGAAAAGACAATAAGTTTCTTTTAAAATCTATCTTCGGAACAAAATTTTACTAATTTTTGAAAAAATTCTTTTGATAAATTTGCTTGAGTTGTATTTGGAACATGCTATTTGAGTCAAAGAACACACAACCTGTGAAAGATTTGAGCCTTTATGAATGGTTACATTATTTAACCATAATTATTTCATTCTTGTGTGTTTACTTCTCTATGATTGTAATCTATATTTTGTTTTATCTTATATGTCCAATAGTTATTATATTTGCATGCTTGCACATGATTGAGGCCATTATTTGTTTAATCTCACTCATCCAAATTAAGCCTATCCTTTTCAATTACCTTTGTTAACCACTTTGAGCCTTTAATTCCCATTTGTTCGACATTTTACCACATTACTAACCTTAAGCCGAAAAACAATTGTATACCCCAATTTGAATCTTTGGTTAGCTTAAGATAGAATTGTGTGTGCTAGTTAAGTATGGGAAATTGTGGGAACAAAAGTTGTTAAGGGAATGTGTCATAAAAATTTAAGGGAAATTTGGATACCTACTCATGTGAAACCGCAAGAATTAAAAATCTATGTGCATTGATAAGCTTTATTTATTTAAAAAAAATCAATAAATAAGGGGACAAAATTACCCCAATGTTGAATTTAGAATTTGAAGATCAATGCACATATGATAGAACCAAAATATAAGTTGATACATGAGTATGGATTGAAAAAGGGAATTCTGGGTAGCTAGGTATGAACTTTAAAGATTACATTAAGTGTATACAAGTTATGTTAGAGCTTGGATTAATTAAAGATTCAATTTATTAGCTCACTTGACCAAATATACACCCCTACCTATACCTTAGCCCCATTACAACCTTGAAACGACCTCGTGATGTTTGCATTGGCATATTAACTGTTGTTGATTGGTTAGGAGAAGAACAAAAGTTAGAAAGCATGATTAGAGAAGGATAGAGTGATCACCCTATACACTAGAGATTAGAGCGTACATACATTATCAGTGAGGGTTCAATACTTGAATTTTCATGTTCCCTGCTTTCATGAGCTATCTTCTTGCGCTTTTATCCATTTTATTGTGTAATGATAAAATTAGTGGAATTTGATTTGTAATTGTTTTGAAGAGCCTATTTACTTTTGATCAAGTGGACAAGAACCATATAGTTGCATTTATATATATATATATATATATATATATATATATATATATATATATATATATATATATATATATATAGGTTTGCATTGCATTTCATGAGTTTCTACATGTTCATACTTATTTCCTTATCTCCTTCAATTAAGCATGAGGACATGCTAATGTTTAAGTGTGGGGAGGTTGATAAACCACTATTTTATGGTTTATATTGTGTTTAATTGTGTGGATTTATCATGATCCTTACCCACTTATTCATTAAATTAGCATGCATTTAGATTTCCTTCCTGAATTTATTACATGTTTGAAAACTGCTTCCTAGAGACTTTAATTATTTATTTTTAATTCTCCTTTATTCCATTCGATGCTGTGATCTGTGTGTTAAGTGTTTCAGACTCTATAGGACATGAATGAGTTGGAGATTGGAAAGGAAGCTAGCAAAAATGGAAGAAACACAAGAATTTTGAGGAGATAACTAGCGAGAAGTGACGCGGTCGCATGGCTCACGCGACTGCGTGAAGGAGAGCAAATCGCAGCGACGCGGCCACATGGCTCACGCGGCCGCGCGGATTGGAAAAGCTCTGGCGACGCGGTAGCGTGGACGACGCAAACGCGTGGCGAGGAAAAGCGCGAATGACGCGTCCGCATGGATGACGCGATCGCGTGACATGTGCGATCTGCATAATCTGCAGAATTCGTTGGGGGCGATTTTGGACCCTATTTCGACCCAATTTTCGGCCCGGAACAGCAGACTAGAGTCAGAGAACATGCAAAAACAAATAACACATTCATTCAGTCAACAGTTTTTAGATCTAGTTTTACTCTCTTAGGTTTTTCTCTCTAGGTTTTAGAATTTTAATTTTCAATTGGTCTTAGCATTGGAACATTGAGAAGAGTTATTCCCTCATCAAGACTTCGTCATTCTAGTTCGTTTTCTCAACTTGGTTTTATTCTTCCATGTTCCTTGTTTTGTTCAATTTTGTTATTTGAATACTTTTATGATTATTTAATGCAAGGCTTATTTCTTTTTAATTTAATTTCAATTCCAACAATCATGTCTTCTTTTAATTCCCTTTTATATGCTATGGATTCTTTATTTACAATGCGTGAGTAGTTTCCTTACTTGATGGGGAGTTGATTAAAAGGAACTCTTGAGTTGGAAGGATTGAAGAAAAAATTGTAATTGGGCTAAATGTTGGATTGCTATCCTGTCACCAACGCCAATCCCTTTGAACTAAGTGGGTTGCAACTTGTGTCTTGGCTTTTTAGCCTTTCTTTGGCTTTTGCGAGATGTCTTCGTCCCTTTTTAGTGATCCTTTCGTTGGTACGACTTCTCTGTCGGGCCTTATTAAGTTATTTTTAGTAATCCATTTTTAGTCAGACCTCGTCAGGTCACTTTTTACGGGTTACTTTTTATACCTTCTTGCATTAATATGCTTCTATCGCTTTCACCTTGCCGACTTCTTTGTAATCGGTCGATGAATTTGATTTTCACCTTGTCGACCTCTTTGTTATCGGGCGATGAATTTTTTTTTCACCTTGCCGACTTCTTTGTAATCGGGCGATAAATTTTTGCGTTTTATGAGCTTAGATTAATGCATCTTGGTAGGAAACTTTTTACGGAATTGGCAACTTTTATTTGAATAATAAATGAAATAAAAACATAAATATAAGTATGTACATATGAGTGCTTACCTTTAGAGGTCGGGCAGTTTCTTAGATCTCGGCCGGGCGCCTCATTAAAAAACCTTTTCAGGAAAAAGAGTGCCTCTTGACCTAAGATCTTTACTTTTCACTAGCTATAGTACCTTCTTAGGTTACAGGCATGCCATGACCTTGGTAGCTCTCGCCCTTCGAGGTCGGACACCTTGTAGTAACCTTTCCCCGGTACTTCTGCTATTCGGTATCGTCCTTTCCAGTTAGCTGCTAGCTTTCCTTCTCTTGATCGACCTGCTCTAATATCATTTCGAATTAAGATGAGATCATTGGTGGTGAAGCTTCGCTGGATTACCTTCCGATTATACCTTAGAGCCATTCGACGGTTTAGGGCTTCCTCTCTAATCCAAACTCTTTCTCGGACTTCTGGAAGTAGGTCGAGCTCTTCCCTTTGAGCTTGGGGATTGGTATCTTCATTGTAGAGGATCATCCTATGAGATCCTTCTTCTAACTCCACGGGAATCGCTGCCTCCATTCCATAAGCAAGTCAGAATGGTGATTCTTCTGTGGTTGAATATGGTGTTGTCTAATATGCCCATAGGACTTGCGGGAGCTCTTCAACCCAAGCTCCCTTGGCGTCCTGTAATCTCCGTTTTAACCTGGCCAGTATGACTTTATTGGTGGCTTCTGCCTGTCCATTGGCTTGTGGATGCTCTACGGAGGTGAACTGGCGATTAATTTTTAAATCAGCTACCAGATTTCTAAAGCCTGTGTCGGTGAATTGAGTACCATTATCTGTGGTGATGGAGCATGGGACCCCAAACCTTGTGACAATGTTTCTGTATAGAAATTTACGACTTCTTTGGGCGGTGGCATTAGCTAATGGCTCTGCTTCAATATACTTTGTGAAGTAGTCTATGTCTACAATGAGAAACTAGATTTGTCCGGACCCCTGAGGGAAGGGTCCAAGGAGGTTGAGCCCCCACTTTGCGAATGGCCAGGGTGAAGTAACACAGATGAGCTCCTCAGGTGGAACTATGTGGAAGTTGGCGTGCTTCTAGCATGGTAGGCATATTTTGACAAACTTTGTTGCTTCCCTTTGTAAGGTCAGCCAGTAGAACCCAACTCGGAGTACCTTTTTTGCAAGGGCTCGTGCCCCAAGGTGATTGCCGCACATGCCATCGTGGACTTCTTCGAGAACTTCCCTTGTAGCGGAGGTCGGGACGCACTTTAGGAGAGGTGTAGAGATTCCTCTCTTATATAGGACGTCTTGTATTATGGTGTAGTACTGTGCTTCTACTACTAGCCTTTTTCCTCCTTTTTGTTTGCGGAAAGTGTTTCTAACTTGAGGTAGTTAATTATGGGAGTCATCCATCCTTGATCCTGTCCTGATATGGCTAGGATCTTTTCTTCTTCCAAGTTTGATGGACTTCGGAGTGTTTCTTGGATGAGACTTCTATTGTTGCCCCCTGGTTTGGTGTTGGCTAGTTTTGAGAGTGCATCAACTCGGGCATTCTGTTCTTGGGGTATGTGTCGGACCTCATATCCCTTAAATTATCCGAGCTGTTCTTTGGTTTTGTCAAGGTATTTTTTCATAGTGGGATCCTTAGCTTGATAGCTCCTTTCTATTTGCGAAGTGACTAATTGGGAGTCGCTAAAGATGGTAAGTATTTGAGCTCCCACTTCCCTAGTCAGCCTCAAACCAGCTAGTAGTGCTTCGTATTCAGCTTGATTATTTGAGGCAGGAAACTCAAACTTTAAGGAGAGCTCAATTTGGGTTCTCTGATCGCTTTCTAAAATAACGCCTGCGCCACTCCCGGTTTTGTTTGAGGAGCCATCTACATAAAGGCTCCACTTTGTGGGGGTACCCTGGGTGTCAGTATACTCTGCGATGAAGTCGGCCAGGTATTGGGATTTAATAGCTGTCCGAGCTTCATATTTGGTGTCGAATTCAGACAACTCGACTGCCCATTGTAGGATTCTTCCAACTAAGTCTGTTTTCTGTAAGATCTTTTTTATGGGTTGGTTGGTCCGTACTTTGATGGTATGAGCTTGAAAGTATAGTCGAAGTCAACGAGAAGTGAGTATGAGGGCGTAGGCAAACTTTTCTATCTTTTGATAGTTCAATTCAGCCCCTTGTAAAGCCTTACTGATGAAGTAGATGGGTTGTTGCCCACTTTCGTCTTCTCTTACTAGTGCTGATGCTATTGCTTGACTTCCTACGGCGAGGTATAGTATGAGCTCTTCACCTTCCCGAGGTCGAGTAAGGACAGGTGGTTGCCCCAGAAATTCCTTGAAATCTTGGAAGGCTTGTTCGCATTCTGGGTCCACTCGAACCTCTTTCCCTTCCTTAATGTTGCATAGAAGGGAAGAGATCTTAAGGCTGATCTAGCTAGGAACCTAGACAGAGCCGCTAGTCTTCCTTTGATTGCTGGACCTCTTTGACACAGGTTGGACTTTTCATGCGAAGTATGGCCTGACACTTATCTGGATTTGCTTCAATTCTTCTTTGGGTGAGCATGAAGCCCAGGAATTTTCCAGCTTCTACTGCGAAGGTGCACGTTACGGGGTTAAGTCGCATACCATGCTTTCTTATGGTGTCGAACACTTTAGTGAGGTCGGATAACAACGATTCCTCACTTTATGTTTTTACCAGCATGTCATCTACATAAACCTCCATTAGCTTTTCGATGTGGTCTGCGAAGACTTTGTTCATCAGTCTTTGGTAGGTAGCCCCTGCGTTCTTGAGTCCGAAGGGCATAACTATATAGCAATAGTTTGCTTTTGGGGTTAAGAATGATGTCTTCTCTTGATCGGGTTGATACATTGGGATCTGGTTGTATCCCGAGTAAGCGTCCATGAAGGAGAGGTACTGATAGCCTGACGAAGCGTCAACTAGTGTGTCAATATTCGGGAGTGGGTAAGGATCTTTTGGGCAAGCTTTGTTGAGGTCGGTGTAATCGGTGCACATCCGCCACTTTCCATTCGACTTTCTGACCAACACCATATTGGCTAGCCATAGTGGGTACTTTACCTCTCTTATGAACCCTACCTCCAACAAGGCCTGTACCTGCTCCTCTATAGCTTGTGACCTTTTTGGGCTGAGTTTTCTACATTTTTGTTGTACTGGCCGAGACCCTGGATATACGGCTAACTTGTGGCATATTAGTCCAGGATCAATAACAAGCATGTCGGCGGCCTTCCATGCAAAGAGGTCGTAGTTATCTTTTAGGAGCTTTATTAGCAGCTCATTTAAGTCTTCTCTCAGATTTGCTCCTATACTTGTTGTTTTGTCTAAAATGTCTCCAATTTGAACTTCTTGAGTTTCACCTTCTGGCTGAGGGCGGAGTTCTTCGCGAGCTCGAATTCCCCCAAGTTCTATAGTATTGGTTTCTTTTCCTCTGGGGTCACCTTTAAGGTTCAGACTTTTGTTGTAACAACGTCGCGTGAGTTTTTGGTCTCCCTTTATGGTAGCGATTCCTTCCGGAGTGGGAAAATTCATGCATAGGTTTGGAGTGAAGACCACAGCGACGAGCTGATTTAACGTTGTCCGACCTATTAATGCATTGTAGGCCGAGCTCACATTGACTACAATATAGTCAATGCTCAATGTCCTAAACCGAGTTCCTTTCCCAAAGGTTGTATGCAGGGAGATGTATCCTAGTGGTTGAATCGGGGTGTCTCCGAGTCCGAACAAGCTATTTGGATATGTGATGCCAGGGCATTTTGGCCAGTTTTACTGACCTTTTCTTTACTATTTTAGGGTAGTTTCATGCATTTTCTTAGTTAATAAGTAAGTCTTGGGTAGATAATCACTTACATCATGATTTCAAGCAAACATTATGAATTTCATGTGATTTTATGAGAATTATGCATGAATTAAATGATAAATTGGATAATCCATGTCTTATAACTTGGATTAGAGCTTTGATGCACTTTATTTGCTTGATTTCAGGACAAAGGAAGCAAGGAAGAGCCACGTTAGCAGCCACGTTAATCTAATTAACGTGACCTCTAACATGGAATGGGAATAAACTTGCAACATTATTGAGAAAAGTGATTGCCAATAATGCCTTCGAGACCATCATGGCCCACGTTAATTGTCACGTTAACTACATTAACGTGGTAGTAAACATGGAGAAAAAGGGAGCTCCAGCATTAGTGGTAAAAGTGAACACCACTAACACTCTAAATTGGTAATTAGCTACGTTAAGAGTCACGTTAACTTAGTTAACGTGAACTCAAACGTGAAAGGAAGACCATGCCAACGTTAGTGACACTCACCTTTATCACTAACATTGGACTAAGCCCAATTGGCCACGTTAAGAGTCACATTAACTACATTAACGTGAACTCTAACGTGGGAGGAGCAAGGAATCGCCAACGTTAGTGACACTCACGTTTGTCACTAACGTTGGACCAAGCCACTATGAGCCACGTTGGCTGCCACGTTAATTGCAATAATGTAGAAGCTAACGTGGAGGAAGGAATGATGAGCCAACATTAGTGACACTCACTTTTGTCACTAACGTTGGAGATGGCTATCACCACAACGTTAGTGGCCACGTTAAGACAATTAACGTGAGGCACTAACGTGAGAAGGGGCGTTTGGAGCGTTAGTGACAAAGGTAAGTGTCACTAACGCTTTCGAGGCTAAGGCATGCCCACGTTAAGAGCCACGTTACTTATACTAACGTGGACTCTAACGTGAGAAAAGGGAGGCTAAGAGCAACATTATTGGCAAAGGTAAACGCCAATAACACTTGCGATGGACTAAGAGGCAACGTTAGTGGTCACGTTAGTGCCACTAACGTTGAAGTTAACGTGAACCATCTTGGGCTAGGAATGTTAGTGAAAAAGGTGATCGTCACTAACGTTCTCGAACCCACATTTCACTTAACGTTAACGCCACTAACGTCCTAGCTAAAGTCCATGCCTACTTCACACTTTCTCTGCAAGTAAAGCTGAGCCCACTGAAGATTCCAAACTGCTTCAAAATCAAGATCCAAAGGCCCATATCCAAAGACTTGAAGAGCCAACTAGAAGATCAGAAGAGTAGTATATATAGGAGTAGTTTTGAACTAGAGAAGGAGCTTTTGGGGCATTGGGAGAACTACTCTCTGTATAATTTTACTTTCTCTGCAACTTATAGTTTTACTTTCAGAATGTATTCTCCATCTTTGCTTTTTATTCCCAGAGCTATGAACAACTAAACCCCTTTCATTGGGTTAGGAAGCTATGTTGTAATTTGATGGATCAATAATAGTTTCATTATTCTTCTTCTTTCTTTTCTCTTGATTTTACTAGAAAGCTTTCAATCTTCATCCAATTGGGTAGTTGTCTTGGAAAAGAAGCTATTCATACTTGGATCTCTTCGGAACCTTGGAAGAGGAATGAAGAGATCATGCTAGAAATGCTTTCTCATGTTGGACCAAATTGGGGTTTGGATGGATATAGTGACATATAATCCTACCAACACTTTGATTTGGGAATACATGTGGTATAATCAGTGACCACTCTTCATCTCTTCTCATGAGAAATTAGAACAAGGAATTGGCTATTGATCAAGATTTGAGATATTGAATTACTAAGGAATTGGGATTCAATCACTTAATATTGCGAAGGAGATCAATGAATGCATTGATTGAGGAAGAGATGAAGCTGAACTTGATCCGGAGAATACAACATCTCCTGAACCCAATGAATCCCCCATTTCTGATCTTACCCATTCTCTTTACTTTTTGCCATTTACTTTTATGTTCATTTCCCCAAATCCCCATTTAAGATTCTACAATTTACTTTCCGCCATTTATATTTTGCTCTTTAATTCCAGCATTTACACTTTCTGCTATTTACTTTCTCGCCATTTAATTTCCTGCCATTCTCAAATCAAATTCTGCTTAGCTCAACTAGAACATTCCTCCAATTAAAGTTGCTTGACCAATCAATCCCTGTGGGATTTGACCTCACTCTATTGTGAGTTTTTACTTGACGACAATTTGGTGCACTTACCGAGGGAAAATTATTGAGAGACAAGTTTCCGTGCATCAAGTTTATGGCGCCGTTGCCGGGGATTGATTTTGTATCAACAATGATTAAATTGGTGGATAACTAGATTGAGCAATTTTCTTTTGTTTGATTTAAATTCTGTTTGAGTAATTTACTTTCAGTTTTAGTTATTTCCTTCCTTTTACCCCTACCCGTTAGTGGTGTTCTCGTAGTTGTTACAATTTAGTTCACTAACCCACTAACTGTTTGATATATTACATCACTCACACTAACAGCATTTTTTTTAACAAAGAATACTCTCTATCTTCCTTTTGCTTTGGCCTTGTTGGTTATATGACAGGTAGAAGAAGCGGGGCTTCAACTTCCTTCGATTCCGAACCTGAGAGGACCTTCCTTAGACTAAGGAGGGAAGCAAGAGGAAAGGGAATTGTTGGTGCTGAGGAAGAGGAATAGTATTTTGAACCAGACATGGATGAGAATATGGAGAACCATCATGAAGAAGAGGCTCACAACCATGGTAGAGAAGGTCCAGCAAATCATGCTGGGTAAGAGAGAAGAGTTCTGGGATCTTACATCAATCCAAACCCAGGAAACTGTGGAAGTAGCATTCAAAAGCCAACCATACATGCCAATAACTTCGAACTAAAGCCACAGCTCATCACCCTTGTTCAGAACAAGTGTTCATTCGGAGGAAGTGTCCAAGAAGACCCCAATCAACATCTAACCACATTCCTGAGGATATGTGATACTGTGAAGTCTAATGGCGTTCATCCCGACACCTATAGACTGCTTTTGTTTCCCTTCTCACTCAAGGACAAAGCATCCAAATGGCTGGAATCCTTTCCGAAGGAGAGTTTAACAACCTGGGAAGATGTGGTGAACAAATTCTTGGCGAGATTCTGTCCTCCTCAACAGATCAACAAGTTGAGAGCCGAGGTACAGACCTTCAGGCAACAAGATGGTGAGACTCTATATGAAGCATGGGAGAGGTTTAAGGACTTGACAAGAAGGTGCCCACCAGATATGTTCAACGAATGGGTTCAGTTACACATCTTCTATGAGGGTCTTTCTTACGAATCAAAGAAGGCAGTAGACCACTCATCTGGGGGATCTCTGAACAAGAAGAAGACCATTGAAGAAGCCATAGATGTCATTGAGACTGTAGCTGAGAATGACTACTTCTATGCTTCTGAAAGAGGCAACACTAGAGGAGTAATGGAGCTAAATAATGTGGATGCACTGCTGGCCCAGAACAAGCTGTTACCAAGTAGCTGGCTGACCTTACCAAGAAGATGGAGAGGAACCAAGTAGCAGCAATCACCACCTCATCAGCAACTCAAGAAGGAGTAAATACAGAGGCAAAGGGTGATCAGGAACAAGCCAACTACATTGGAAACTCACCTAGGCAGACCCATGATCCATATTCCAAAACTTATAATCCTGGTTGGAGGTACCACCCAAACTTTGGGTGGGGAAATCAACAAGATCAAGGCTAAGATCAGAGACGCCACAACCCCAACAACAATACAGCTTACCAACATTCCACACAGAGATCATATCAGCACCCACCTAACAACACACCTCAACATCCATACCAAAGCCAAAATGGCCATTCTCATCCCTCCAACTCCAACTCACCATCATCCGAAGATAGACTCTCAAGGATTGAGACCCTACTTGAAGGCATATGTGAGGAACTCCAAGAGAACAAGGTGTTCAAGGAGGAGGTGCGAGCTAATATCAAAAACTAGAGAGACACCATTAAGAGGCTAGAATTTCAAGTGGGATACCTCTCTGAGAAGATTCCCAAATCTACTGACAGCTTTTCAAGTGACACAGAGAAAAACCCGAGAGGTGAAGCAAAGAAAGTAAGATGGGAAGACTGCAAGATGGTTACTATAAGTGATAAGGGGACTGAGGAAGAGCTGAACAAACCCTTCGAACACTCTGGAGATACTTCAGCAGAGAAGCAGGAAGAGGGTCACCAAGAAACCAAAATTATACAGAAGGAGATGCTGAAACTCTATGCACCTTTTCCCCAAAAACTCAAGGGTGGTGTAGAAAAGAGAATATACTCGAAATTTCTTGATATGTTTGCATCTCTTCATATGAACATACCATTCATCAAGGCTCTCCAACAAATGCCCTCATACATTAAGTGTATGAAAGAGCTGCTGACCAGGAAAGGCTCACTCAAAGGAGGGCAAACAATAGTATGAATAAGGAGTGCAGTGCTCTCATTCAACCAGAGTTGCCTACAAAAACAAAAGACCCAGGGAGTTTTCACATCCCCTGTGCCATAGGAGAAATAATGTTTGAAAAAAGACTCTGTGACCTGGGAGCAAGCATCAACTTAATGCCTTTATCCCTTATGAAGAAGCTGCATATCAATGAGCTAATGCCCACAGATGTAGTCATCAGGCTGGCTGACAAAACTCAAAAACAAGCAGTAGGAGTGGTTGAAAACGTGTTGGTAAAGGTTGGGAACTACTTCCTTCCCACAGACTTTGTCATATTGGAAATGGAAGAGAGTCACCTTCACCCAATCATATTGGGAAGACCATTTATAGCTACAGCTAGAGCGCTCATAGATGTGGAGTGAGGAGAGCTAATACTGAGGATACATGACGAACAACTCACATTCAATGTCTTCAAACCCTCACAAGAAGCAGATCAGGAAAGCAAGGAACCAAGGGGAGAGCACGACAAAGTACTGGTGGAAGAAACAAGTATTGAAGCATAAGCTGTACACCTGGAAATCCCTTTGGTTGATGAACAAGACAGCCAGCAGTTGTCACAGAAAAAGGAAAACCAGGAGGAACCTAAACCACCAGAGTCATATGAGACCAGCAACAAAATTTCTTAGGAAAAAGGGGTCACAAAGAGCAGGGCAACATCAAAAGGAACAAAGAAGAAGGCATCAAAGAGGTGGAGGAACAAGAAGATCCCTACAGAGGACTTCTCTCCAGGGGATAAAGTGATCTCAGCTTATTTCCCAGTTATCCCACCTCATCTCCCCACCATCCCATCTCAGCTACCTAAAGTTTTCACCATCAACAGGATTCTCTCCTTAGAACATGTGGAGATCCTTGATGAAGTCAATGGAGATAGATTTACTGCGAGGGGGGAAGATTTGAAGAATTACCAACCACCCTGACAAAGTCAGAACGTCAAGCTAGTGACGCTAAAGAAGCGCTTCATGGGAGGCAACCCATGTTTTATATGCTTTTAAGTAGTTAATAATGCAAGGTTCATGAATTCCAATTCAACTCTGACATATACTTGAATGAATCCTTTTATGCAACATATAGTGAAGAACAAGTTTGGTGTTCAAGGCACACTAAGAGGACATGAATGCAATTCATATCATGTCACTCTTAGAACCTTGAACAAAACTTTGTACACCACATGACCACAAACTAAGTTTGGTGTCACCAATGTTGCATACATGGACAATTCATTAGACAGTTGGTTTGCAGTCATGAATAGCACTTAGTTAGTTAGAAAAAAAACTTTAAAAAAATAGTTATCCCCTTTTGTTTTAAATTTTGCCGCCACTTTCCATAATTTCATTAATCACATCCCTTTTGTTTTGTAGGAGAATTCATGGGACAATTAAAAGAGGAAGGAACCGGTGGAGAGCATCCTTTTCGATGAAGGGAAATTCAAAACTGCATTCCATGAACTCGAATTCGAACAGATAAAGCTCAAAAAGATATTGCCTGAGTTAACATTCCAGTTTAACGAGGATAAGTACCCACAGATTCGAGAGAAGATTGAACAAAGGGGCTGGCAAAGGCTCACGAACCCGGAAGCAAGGATAAATGCAAACCTCATCAAAGAGTTCTATGCAAATGTGGTCAGAGAAGACAAAACCAAGGCCTACACCTTCAAAAGTTATGTGAGAGGAACAGAGGTGGACTTTAGCCCCAATGCCATAACAAGGACTCTTCAGCTGAAATCGCCACATTTTGACGAGCCCAGTTATCATGTAAGAATAAGTAATGGCCCCGACAATGATGAACTTGAAGAAATTGTGAACGATATGTGTGTTATAGGATCTGACTAGGAAAGGTATTCGGATAGGAGACCCCGGTTCATTAGGAGAGGAGACCTCATCTCGGAAGCCAAGGGATGGTTTGAGCTTGTGAGGAGATCTATCCTCCCAGCCGCAAACAATTTTGAGGTTAACACCACTCGAGCTACTATGGTACATTGCTTAATAAAGAGTGGAGGCATCAATGTGCACGAGATTATAGCTGAGGGGATTCAAGAGTCAGCCGAGAAGAATGATCCAGGTGCTAGACTTTGGTACCCAGCACCATCTTTAGACTGTGTACGAAAGCCAAGGTAGTCTTCGAGGACAGCAATCCAAGTTGGGTGAACCCTGGAAGGTCAGTCACGCTACAGCGAATAACTTATGTGGCACCCGCCCAACAACAAAGAAGGCCTTAAATAGGGAAAAGAACATCAAAAGAGGGACCTCACCAAGAAGAATCTCATCAAGAAGAATACCAGCAAGAAGAGTACTATGATCCAACCAACATCAACTTGAATCATATTCACGGAGCCATTGAGGAGCTAGCAAGGAGTTATATGGAGGGACAAGAACAACAATTGCACATTCAAGCCCAAAGGATAGATCGTTAAGAAGAACTGCTCTCTAATTAGATGGGTCAGCAGAGGGAGTGGCAGAAGCAACAAATGGAGCAGCAACAGGAGCAATACTCCCAGCTCACTCAAGCCATCAATCAAGTGACTGAAAGGCAAGAGCGTAAAGACAAACACCTTCAAGAACTCAACCAACGTCAGCTAGCTCAAACAAAAGCATTCAATGAGTTCAGCGTGCTCAATGAGGGACGACAACTACATAGGGAAGAGTTCAACATAAACACTCAAGCCAAGTTGAACTATATGTCTGGGCATATGCATAATTTGCACTCTACAATCCCTAGGTATGATACAGTCCAAAAAGATCTAACAGAACAAGAGGAAAGGAAGGTGAAACAGCAGAAGGAAACATTGAAAAAGAAGATGGAAGATACTGGCTTCTGGAAAAAGTTGATTGGAAAAAGCAAGGGAAGTGGGGGTTCAAGCACTCAAGAAAGACACAAAGAGGACAAACAAGAGGGAGAGCATGAGCACTCCCATGAGTAAAAGGTGGTGGAGTTCCGTCTTTGTTCCATCTTTTTCAAGTTTTAAATAAGGAAAATCATGTATGAAATAGAACATGCTTCCATGGTAATTTAGGATTTTAAATTCTACCTTTAAGTTTACTGCTTAGGTCTATTCTAGCTGTGCCAAATTATCTGCTGCATTTTCACCTTGCTTACTTGTATGCTTGTCCTTTGAAGTCAAATAAAAAGAGATGTTATGAAAGACCAGAGTGATGTTCAATTTGTGGATTAAAGTTCTTAAGCTTGTGGTGTAGTAATTACTTAGCTAAGTTGGTTTACCAACAAGGTAGGAAGGCAACTATCTGTTCTGAATCATATGCTTGAAACACACCCCATGAGACTAGCTACATAACAAGATCCTAATTAGAAAAAGAGAAAGAAAAATGAAAGTTGAGAAATAAAGAAAAAGGATAAGAAATAAGGCTAGGCACCAAGGGTTGAACCTTAAGGCATGTGTCTGTGGTGCTCCTGTGCAAAGGATATACTTGGATGAATAAGCTCTCAGAGGTGCCTTATCACTTGGTAACTTAGGTTAACTAACCCGGAATTATCAGCTGAAAGTCCACTATCAAGAGTAACCTTTGCTACAGAACACTTAGTAACCCAAAGAGGTACTAGACACCAAGGCCTCAAGTAAAAAAATAACAAACCATGTGCCTATGGCGTGTATGTATGGGGGAAAGAGACTTGAGGGAGTAAGTCCTTAGGGGTGTCTTAACACCCAGCACCTTGGACCAACTGGTTCGGGAGTGCTGGCTGAAAGCTTATCTTAAAGAGTCGCCCCCTTACAAAGCACCTAGTCTAAAGAACACAATCAAACCTTGAAAAGAAAAAGGGATCAATAAATAAAAGTCTCATAGGGTGCAATCAAGTGAGTATTCCAGGGCATGGTAAAGGTCTGAAAGCCAATAAAGGAATGAACCTAAGTTGCTATGCATGAAACCCCATAAAACCAAGGACATGACTTCCACAATAATGATTCATTTCTCTTGTCATTTCATTCATCATTCTTATGTTTCAGTACTTGCTTAGGGACAAGCAACCTTTAAGTTTGGTGTTGTGATGCCAGGGAATTTTGGTCAGTTTTACTGACCTTTTCTTTACTGTTTTAGGGTAGTTTCATGCATTTTCTTAGTTAATAAGCAAGTCTTGGGTAAATAATCACTTACATCTTGATTTCAAGCAAACATTATAAATTTCATGTGATTTTATGAGAATTATGCATGAATTGAATGACAAATTGGATAATTCATGTCTTATAACTTGGATTAGAGCTTTGATGCACTTTATTTGCTTGATTTCAGGACAAAGGAAGCAAGGAAGAGCCACGTTAGCAGCCACATTAATCTAATAAACATGACCTCTAATGTGGAATGGGAATAAACTTGCAACGTTAATGAGAAAAGTGATTGCCAATAACGCCTTTGAGACCATCATGGCCCACGTTAATTGTCACGTTAACTACATTAACGTGATAGTTAACATGGAGAAAAAGGGAGCTCCAGCGTTAGTGGTAAAAGTGAACACCACTAACGCTCTAAATTGGCAATTAGCTACGTTAAGAGTCATGTTAACTTAGTTAACGTGAACTCTAACGTGGAAAGGAAGACCATGCCAATGTTAGTGACACTCACCTTTATCACTAACGTTGGACTAAGCCCAATTGGCCACGTTAAGAGTCACGTTAACTACATTAACGTGAACTCTAACGTGGGAGGAGCAAGGAATCGCCAACGTTAGTGACACTCACGTTTGTCACTAATGTTGGACCAAGCCACTATGAGCCACGTTGGCTGCCACGTTAATTGCATTAACGTGGAAGCTAACGTGGAGGAAGGAATGATGAGCCAACGTTAGTGACACTCACTTTTGTCACTAACGTTAAAGATGGCTATCACCACAACGTTAGTGGCCACGTTAAGACAATTAACGTGAGGCACTAACGTGAGAAAGGGCGTTTGGAGCGTTAGTGACAAAGGTAAGTGTCACTAACGCTCTCGAGGCTAAGGCATGCCCACGTTAAGAGCCACGTTAGTTATACTAACGTGGACTCTAACGTGAGAAAAGGGGGGCTAAGAGCAACGTTATTGGCAAAGGTAAACGCCAATAACGCTTGCGATGGACTAAGAGTTAACGTTAGTGGTCACGTTAGTGCCACTAACGTTGAAGTTAATGTGAACCATCTTGGGCTAGGAACGTTAGTGAAAAAGGTGATCGTCACTAACGTTCTCGAACCCACATTTCATTTAACGTTAACGCCACTAACGTCCTAGCTAAATTCCATGCCTACTTCACACTTTCTCTGCAAGTAAAGCTGAGCCCACTAAAGATTCCAAACTGCTTCAAACTCAAGATCCAAAGGCCCATATCCAAAGACTTGAAGAGCCAACTAGAAGATCAGAAGAGTAGTATATATAGGAGTAGTTTTGAACTAGAGAAGGAGCTTTTGGGGCATTGGGAGAACTACTCTCTGTATAATTTTACTTTCTCTAGAACTTCTAGTTTTACTTTCAGAATGTATTCTCCATCTTTGCTTTTCATTCCCAGAGCTATGAACAACTAAACCCCTTTGATTGGGTTAGGGGGCTCTATTGTAATTTGATGGATCAATAATAGTTTTCATTATTCTTCTTCTTTCTTTTCTGTTGATTTTACTAGAAAGCTTTCAATCTTCATCTAATTGGGTAGTTGTCTTGGAAAAGAAGCTATTCATACTTGGATCTCTTCGGAACCTTGGAAGAGGAATGAAGAGATCATGCTAGAAATGCTTTCTCATGTTGGACCAAATTGGGGTTTGGATGGATATAGTGACATATAATCCTACCAACACTTTGATTTGGGAATACATGTGGTATAATCAGTGACCACTCTTCATCTCTTCTCATGAGCAATTAGACCAAGAAATTGGCTATTCATCAAGATTTGAGAGATTGAATTATTAAGGAATTGGGATTCAATCACTTAATATTTCCAAGGAGATCAATGAATGCATTGATTGAGGAAGAGATGACGCTAAACTTGATCCAGAGAATACAACATCTCCTGAACCCAATGAATCCCCCATTTCTGATCTTACCCATTCCCTTTACTTTCTGCCATTTACTTTTATGTTCATTTCCCCAAATCCCCATTTAAGATTCTGCAATTTACTTTCCGCCATTTATATTTTGCTTTTTAATTCCAGCATTTACACTTTCTGCTATTTACTTTCCCGCCATTTAATTTCCTGCCATTCTCAAATCAAATTCTGCTTAGCTCAACTATAACATTCCTCCAATTAAAGTTGCTTGACCAATCAATCCCTGTGGGATTCGACCTCACTCTATTGTGAGTTTTTACTTGACGACAATTCGGTATACTTGCCGAGGGAAAATTGTTGAGAGTTAAGTTTCCCTGCATCAATATGCTCTGAGTTCTTTTACTTGCAGGCCGAGCTTATCAAAGGCGGATTTGAACAATTATGTCTGCGGAGCTTTCTTGGTCTACCAGTGTTCGGTGGAGATTGGCATTGGCAAGTATTATGGTAACGACCACGGGGTCATCATACCCCGGGATGATGCCCGCGGCGTCTTCTTGAGTGAAGGTGATATTGGGGAGGTCGACCAACCTGTCTCCTCCTCCAACATGGTACACCTCCTTAAGGTGTCTCTTGCGTGACGACTTAGAGATCCCTCCTCCTACGAATCCCCCATTGATCATGTGAACATGCCTCTCAGGGGTGTGATGGGGATGTTTAGCTTGTCCGACCTCTTCATCCCTTCTTCTTTTCTTTGGTTCATCTGTTTTATTGGCCAGGAACATGTCTATTCTTCCTTCCCGGGATAGCTTTTCTATGACGTTCTTTAGGTCTTAGCATTCGTTGGTAGGGTGCCTGTAGACTCGGTGGTATTCGTAATACTCTGTCCGACTTCCTCCTCTTTTATGTTTAATTGGACGAGGGGGCGAGATCTTTTCAGTGTTACATATCTCTCTGTATACATCCACAAGGGACACTCTGAGCAGAGTATAGTTATGGTATTTTCTAGGTTTTTCAGTAGGCTGGTCTTCTTTTTTTCTGGACTCTTTATCCTTATCCCGAGGTGGGTAGGAGAATCCGGATTTTTAGGTTTCTCCTAGTCGAGAGTTCTCCTCCATATTAATATATTTTTCTGCCCTTTCTTGTACCTCGTTCAGATATGTTGGATGCTTTTTTGATATGGAGTGGCTAAAGGGTCCTTCTCTTAGGCCATTGATGAAACCCATGATGGCTGCCTCTGTAGGCAAACTTTGTATGTCTAGACATGCTTTGTTGAATCTTTCCATGTAACTGCGGAGGCTTTCCCGATCTCCTTGTTTAATTCCTAGCAAGCTTGGGGGCATGCTTAGCTTTGTCTTTCTAGATGGATAATCTAGCTAGGAACTTCTTGGCGAGGTCGTCGAAACTTGCTATTGACCTTGGCGGCAAGCTGTTGAACCACTTTATTGCCATCTTGGTCAAAGTGGTCGGGAAAGCTTTGCATCAGATTGCATCTGAGGCATCCGTGAGATACATCTAACTTCTAAATTGTTGAGATGATGGCTTGGATCAGACGTACCATCGTACAGAGTCATGTCAAGGGCTTTCATGATCTCCTTTGTGAACGGATCTTGGTCCTTGTGGGGACTTTCTTCGTGGCTGGATTGGGTGGTCTTAGTTTTGAGATCAGCTTCGAGCTTTAGGAGCTTATCCTCCAGCTCTCGGCATCGTCTTGTTTCTCTACGAAGGTCTCGCTCGACCTCCCACTGCCGGTCAGCTTCTTGCTCCAGTTGTTTAAGGCGATGCTATTGTTCTTGGATAGCTTCCAAGATTTCTTTGTTTGGGGGTTGTTTATCCCCCTTATTTTGAGGTGTATCTTTTGGCATGGCTTCAGTTTTCTTATGCGGATTCTGTCTTCCAAGCCAGAGTTATGATTGTTGTCAAGGTTATTATCCATGATGATGGGATGACTTCCAGGTTCCCGGCAACGGCAGCAATGTTTCGAGGGTTACCTGAAACTGAAGATCGATCTCGTATGATATCTGTTATTGTGGCTGGAGCTGTCATGTCTGACTTGTTGGATCTGGTGGTGCTGTTGATCCTTGATCACCGGAGGGTGGTGGTACCTGCAAGAGACTCCGATGCTTAAGTTAGCACGTGCTTTAGGCAGGTTTTTGTGTAGAATCAGAGTATGAGTTATACCTGGGTGCTCCAATGTATTTATAGTAGTGGGGAGGGACCTTGCTTTGAGATAAGTTAGTTATCTTATCTTATCTTTTGTGGGTGAGTCCCCTTATCTTTGGCCAGCCGCCTTTAAGTGTGCTGTGATCTTCTACTTTGGGCCTACTTGGGCCCTTATAGCAATTTGGCCGAGCTCTTTGGGAAGAGGTCGGTGTCGACCAACCTTTGTAAGAGGTCGGTCATTTTTGTCTTCATCCAACCTGGATCGTTTAGCTCGACTCATGCTATGAACACTTAGGCTAGTGACCCGTAGGATAGGATTGAATTAAATTGGTTGTTGGAATTGTTGTATGATGATGTATGATGATTTGATGATTTGGGTTGTCGATGAATTGAAATGTTGATGTTGATAGTATGGTATTGAGGATTGAGACTGAAATGGATTATAATGATTGTTGGAGATGATGGAATGGAATTTGATTAATGTGTTGATTTAAAAAGAAAAAAATGAATGTATTGTTATGTGTTTGATAATGGAAATTGATGAATGTGGTTGGTAGAGGGATGATTATAGTGTTATATATTTGATATTGAGGTTGAGGATATTGAAGGGTGAATGAAAAATTTGGTATGAATGGTAGATTGTGACACAAAGGGTGAGGTGTGAGGTAAATTGGAGTTGGTATGGTTTCGGTTTGATTTTTGGTTGAAATATTTTGAAAGTTGAGGTTTGGCAAAATTCTGCATAATCTATTTTCTGGCAGCAGCTTCGGATGCTTTTTGGGAATGATCTAATCATCAAAATTGCATGGGATTAATTTTTCTCGAATCTTTTGATGTGTAGAAAAATTCTGAAAAATTTGGTTAAAGTTTAGCAGTTGGATGAGGAGATATAAATTTTTGAAGTTTGTTACTTTAAAACTGATTTTCTGCTGCTACACAATCAAACCAGCAACTTTCCAAGCCTATATCTCCCAATCCTGACCATAATTTTGAGTGGGACCAAACGGAAATTGAGACTTGGACTGTTTTCTTGTTTGTGTCAAAATTTTAGACTATTATAAATTTTGTAGAAGGAGTTGTGCTCGTTATAAAAATAGAGCTCTTAGCTTTTTTGACAGCAAAACTAGTTTTTGAAAGTAAACTTGTAATCAGTATAACTCTCTCCAGAAAAATGATTTTTCTATGAGACTTTGACTGATTTAAATCTCTATAGTCTAGTTTATTTCTGAAAAATTTCAGATACATCAAATGAAAATATGATTTTTGGTGGATTTTCTAAGAACACGGTAGCTTGCTGTCTTAATGCAGAGATTTCAAACTTAAAATTAGTTTTTGCAAGAGAAATGGTTTTTCTTTTTTATTTTATTCAACTAAACTATTTCAACTGGGTTTGAATCTATAGGATACTTCTGTTTTGAGTCTAGAGACAGAGAATTAGGCTTGTAAACTTATGTGATACCTATTTAAGACTTTTGGCTCATTTTTGGATATCAAAACGTAGAGAAGGTCCTAAGTGATTTTAACTTGGTAATTTGATAAAAAGTTAGAAAATGGAGGCTTAGGTTTCGGGTGTACTGAGAATGGGTATGGTGGAGTGAGAAAGGAGGATGGTGCTGGAATTAAGGAACTGATGAACTATGAGTCCAGAATGGAATTGCTTATGATGAACTTGAGAAATATGACTGTTTAAGGGTATTGATGGAAGAGATGATGGTTATGATGAGTTGAGGACTCCTAAAATGAAATGATGATCTTGATGAATGTTAAGAGTGTGCCAGGCACTATATCCTTGGAATGATTTTTGATGAGTTATATGTTGGTGTTGTTTTTCCTTCTCTGCCGCAAGAGTGTGCCAGCCACTATATCCTCGGATGGAGCATGCAAGTGTGCCAGGCACTATATTCTCGAAACGATAGTGTGTCAGGCACTATATCCTAGGAACAAAAGCGTGCTAGGCGCTATATCCTCGGACGTGGCAGAAAGGTGACATCCGAAAGGATGTGTTGGGTTGGCATTCATAGACCGACAAGTGATATCACAAGCCAATAGGATAGGCATTCATCATGTGCATTTTCTATCTGTTTGTATGCTTTGCAGACTTGATATTGTTTGCCTATATGTATAACATGTCTAATTACTACTTGAGTTATATGCTTTACATGCTTCTACCTGTGATTACTTGCATTGTATATAATTGTGTCTTTTGCTGGGATTGAGGAGGTTCGGAAAGCGGTGGCAATGGGATCGCATGGAGGATAAGTTGGTGAAGGCTGTGAGACAGTGGTGTTTGATTAGAATAGAAATTCCTTAAGATAGAGTACCCTATCTATTTATGTTAAAATATATATGATACTTATTTGTTTTTAGTATGCCTTAAGATTGAATCTTGTGATGGATATAAAGTCTAGGATTGCCTTTGGCGTCCTGGGGTCTTATATCTTACATCACTGGGCAATATTACCATACTGAGAACCTCCGGTTCTCATACCATATTTCTGTTGTGTTTTTCAGATGCAGGTCATAACCCACCTTGGTGAGTTGCTTTGATGGTGACAGGAGCGGAGGATATCTATCTGTTTTGAAGTCTTTTGATCTCTTTTGTATATGTCTCTCATCTTTTGTATTTTGCTTTGCCTCGAGGCTTGAATTTGAGAGAACAAAACTTGTATAAGCTGTTTTTACTGTCTTGTTTCATGTATGGTCTGTATATGGCTAGCCGGCTTAAACTCCGTGAGCCGTAGCTAGATCCTTATGATATTATACTATGATATTTTGATATAAGTTATATCTATTTCTTGTGCTTTAAGTTAGTTGCTCCGTTTATATGTTTTGCGCTTTTCATATCCTAACTTTGAGCTATATCCTTCATTGGGCTTCTAGATTATATTAATTCTTTCTACATATTATATGTATGAGCTTAGAACTGTCGTAATCTCTGATTATCCTTTGCTTTACGACGCGAGGTAAAGCTTAGGCTAATTAGGGTGTTACACATGAGACAAAATGGAATTGTCTCTTAAATTTTTAGCCACTGCAGTTTCTGGTTCAGCTTGTCTAGAATTTCCATTTTCATGATTTTGTATAGTTTCATCATCCTTTTGAGCTTGATTACCTACATCACGGTCTTTCAAAACACTTTTCACCAAGTTAGTATCACAAAATGTAACATGTATAGACTCCTCAATTATCCTAACTTCTTGATGATAAACTCTATATGCTTTACTAGTTGTGGAGTATCCTACAAATAAACACTCATACACCTTTGGATCAAATTTCCCTAAATTATCTTTGTTATTAAGAACAAAACATTTGCAACCAAAGATGTGCAAGTAATCCAAGTTTGGTGGGTAACCTTTCTAAAGTTCATAAGGAGTTTTCTTCAAAAATTTTCTTATGAAAGTTCTATTCAAAATGTGGCAAGCTGTGTTAATCGCTTTAGCCCAAAGGAATTTTGGAATATTGCTCTCACAAAGCATAGCTCTTGTCATTTCTTGAATGCTTCTATTTTTTCTTTCCACAACAGCATTTTGTTGTCGTGTGCTTGGACAAGAGAAGTTGTGAGATATTCCAAATTCTTTACAAAAGGATTCAAATAAATGGTTTTCAAATTCGGTTCCATGATCACTTCTTATGGAAGAGATCTTTAAATCCTTTTCATTTTGAATTTTCTTGAAAAAGATTTCAAAGGCCGAAAAGGCTTCATTTTTGTGAGCAAGAAATAAAACCCAACCAAACCTAGAATAGTCATCCACAATCACTAAACCATAATGTGTACCACCTACTCTTTGAGTTCTTGTTGGACCAAATAAATCAATATGTAGCAATTCAAGTAGCCTTTTAGTAGTGATGTCTTTCTTTGACTTAAATGAACTTTTTATTTGTTTTCCCATTTGGCAAGCATCACAAGTGATGTCTTTGTCAAACCTTATCAAAGCAAGACCTCTTACTAAACCTTTCTTTATAAGTTTGTTTATTTAAACATACTTGCATGACCCATTCTCTTGTGCCATAGCCACTTTTCAGATTCTTTAGAATGAAAACAAGCTACATTTTGATCCTTTAGTTCATCAAGGATAAGTCCATACACATTATTACAATACTTAGCAACAAAAAGTACTTCATTTGTATTTTTATTCACCACACAGCATTCAAATCTTTTGAAAGTCACTAAATATCCTAGATTACAAAGTTGAGTTATACTCAAAAGGTTGTGCCTCAAGCCATTTACCAAAAAAGACATCATCAATGAAAGTGGAGTGATTATTACCTACTTTTCCAACATCAACTATTTTACCTTTTCTATCATCTCCAAAGGTTACAAAACCTCCATCATACTTGTTTAGTTTGATAAAGAAAGTTAACCTTCCAGTCATGTGCCTTGAGCATCCTCTATCCAAGTATCACATATCCCTTTTGTTCTTGGATGCTAGGAAAATCTACAATAAAAACTTCAAGTTACCTTAGGTATCCAAATTAATTTGGATCCTTTGAAGTTAATCCATCTTGGTTACCCAAGTGCATTGAAATCACACACAACATTATAAATTTGGTTTCCCACAATTATTTTTTCAATGAAGCATTGTGAATATGAGTGACCAAATTTCTTACAGTTAAAGCAATGATTTTCTGGTGCATATTGCTGACATTGAGGTGATTTATTTTGCTGGAAATGATTAAAGGACTAAAATTTTCTGGTTTTTGGAAGAGGTGCATTTCTTTTGACAAACTGATTTTTGTTGTAATTGTTCCTCTTTGCAAAAGCATTCCAACCAGAATTCTTGAAAGTTTTTGGACTTTTCGAATATGAGGTTTTGTTGTAAAATGGTGGTTTTTTTAAAGCAACCTCATTATTCGAAATGTATCCCAGACCTGACCTATTTGATGTAGGTACGGTTCTTGATGGTGGCTCATTTTCACTAGTGTAAAATTCATCAAATTCCTCCTCATGTGTGGGAGTGATGAGCGGATAATTTATACACTTTTTGGCATTGTTTTTAGTAGGATCTAGTTACTTTTAGGGATGTTTTTATTAGTTTTTATGTTAAATTCACATTTCTAGACTTTACTATGAGTTTGTGTGTTTTTCTGTGATTTCAGGTATCTTCTGGCTGAAATTGAGGGACTTGAGCAAAAATCAGATTCAGAGGTTGAAGAAGGACTGCTGATACTGTTGGATTCTGACCTCCCTGCACTCAAAGTGAATTTTCTAGAGCTACAGAACTCAAAATGGCACGCTTCCAATTGCGTTGGAAAGTAGACATCCAGGGCTTTCCAGAAATATATAATAGTTTATACTTTGGCCGAGTTTAGATGATGCAAAAGGGTGTTGAACGCCAGTTCTACGCTGCAGTCTGGAGTTAAACGCCAGAAACACGTCACGAACCAGCGTTGAACGCCAAAAACACATTACAACTTGGCGTTCAACTCCAAGAATGACCTCTGCACGTGTAAACTTCAAGCTCAGCCCAAGCACACACCAAGTGGGCCCCGGAAGTGGATTTATGCATCAATTACTTACTTCTGTAAACCCTAGTAACTAGTTTAGTATAAATAGGACTTTTTACTATTGTATTTGCATCTTCGGATCATCTGGGGACGTCTAGTTCTTAGATCATAGGGGCTGGCCTCTCGGCCATGCCTGAACCTTTCACTTATGTATTTTTCAATGGTAGAGTTTCTACACTCCATAGATTAAGGTGTGGAGCTCTGCTGTTCCTCATGAATTAATGCAAAGTACTACTGTTTTCTATTCAATTCAACTTATTCCGCGTCTAAGATATCCATTCACACCCAAGAACATGATGAATGTGATGATTATGTGACGCTCATCATCATTCTCACTCATGAACGCGTGCCTGATAAACACTTCCGTTCTACATGCAAAAAAGCTAGAATGAGTATCTCTTAGATATCTAATACAGGGGACCGAGTCCGAGTTATTAGTATCTTCGTGGTATAAGTTAGAACCCATGGATGGCCATTCCTGAGATCCGAAAAGTCTAAACCTTGTCTGTGGTATTCCGAGTAGGATCTGGGAAGGGATGGCTATGACGAACTTAAAACTCGCGAGTGCTGGGCATAGTGACAAACGCAAAAGGAGGGTGAATCCTATTCCAGCATGATCGAGAACCTCCAGATGATTAACCATGCCATGACAGAGCATTTGGACCATTTTCACAGAGAGGATGGGATGTAGCCATTGACAACGGTGATGCCCTTACAGAAATCTTGCCATGGAAAGGAGTAGGACTGATTGGATGAAGACAGCAGGAAAGCAGAAGCTTAGAAGAACGAAGGTATCTCTATACGCTTATCTAAAATTCTCACCAATGAATTACATAATTATTTCTATCTTTATTTTCTATTTATTTATTATAATTCGAAAACTCCATAACCATTCGATATCCGCCTGACTGAGATTTACAAGGTGACCATAGCTTGCTTCATACCGACAATCTCCGTGGGATCGACCCTTACTCACGTAAGGTTTTATTACTTGGACGACCCAGTGCACTTGCTGGTTAGTTGTACGAAGTTGTGAAGTTATGTTTGGACCATGGTATTGTGCACCAGTTATTGGCGCCATTGCCAGGGAGAGAACGAACAATAAATTTTACAACCTCAGAGTAACAATTTCACATACCAAGTTTTTGGCGCCGTTGCCGGGGATTGTTCGAGTTTGGACAACTGACGGTTCATCTTGTTGCTCAGATTAGGTAATTTTCTTTTTGTTTTATTTTCAAAAATTTTTCAAAAATCTTTCAAAAATTTCTCATCTGTTTTCAAAAATTATTCTAAAATTTTTTTAAGAATGAATTCTAGTGTTTGATGAAGCATGTTGAAGCCTGACTGGCTGTAAAGTCATGTCTAAATTCATTTGGACTGGGGCTTCCAACCCAACATTATCAAGAGCAAGCTAGTTGTTGCTAATCTACCTGCTGCTGTTCCTGATCCACCTGATTTACATGCTAAAGCTTGACTGGCTATTAAGCCATGTCTAACCCTCAGATTGGAGCTTTAGACTAAGAGTGCAAGATTCCTGGAATTCACATTAAAAATTTTGGAATCCTTATTTTTCTTTTTCACATTAATTTTCTGATGAGCGGATAATTTATACGCTTTTTGGCATTGTTTTTAGTATGTTTTTAGTATGATCTAGTTACTTTTAGGGATGTTTTCATTAGTTTTTATGTTAAATTCACATTTCTGGACTTTACTATGATTTTGTGTGTTTTTCTGTGATTTCAGGTATTTTCTGGCTGAAATTGAGGGACTTGAGCAGAAATCAGATTCAGAGGTTGAAGAAGGACTGCTGATGCTGTTGGATTCTGACCTCCCAGCACTCAAAATGGATTTTCTGGAGCTACCGAATTCAAAATGGCGCGCTTCCAATTGCGTTGGAAAGTAGACATCTAGGGCTTTCCAACAATATATAATAGTCCATACTTTGGCCAAGAATAGATGACGCAAACGGGCGTTCAACGCCAGCTCTCTGCCCAATTCTGGCGTCCAGCGCCAGAAAAGGATCCAAAACCAGAGTTGAACGCCCAAACTGGCACAAATACTGGCGTTCAACTCCACAAATGGCCTCTACATGTGCAACACTCAAGCTCAGCCCAAGCACACACCAAGTGGGCCCCGGAAGTGGATTTATGCATCAATTACTTACTTCTGTAAACCCTAGTAGCTAGTTTATTATAAATAGGACATTTTACTATTGTATTAGACATCCTGGATCCTGGATTGTATTTTGATCCTGTGATCACGTTTTGGGGGCTGGCCTCTCGGCCATGCCTGGACCTTTCACTTATGTATTTTTAACGGTAGAGTGTACACTCCATAGATTAAGGTGTGGAGCTCTGCTGTTCCTCAAAGATTAATGCAAAGTACTACTGTTTTCTGTTCAATTCATCTTATTTCGCTTCTAAGATATTCATTCGCTTTTCAACCTGAATGTGATGAACGTGACAATCATCATCATTCCCTATGAATGCGTGCTTGACAACCACTTCCGTTTTACCTTCGACTGAATGAGTATCTCTTAGATCTCTTAACCAGAATCTTCGTGGTGTAAGCTAGAATGATGGCGGCATTCAAGAGAATCCGGAATGTCTAAACCTTGTCTGTGGTATTCCGAGTAGGATTCAATGATTGAATGACTGTGACGAGCTTCAAACTCGCGATTGCCGGGCGTAGTGACAGACGCAAAAGGATAGTAAATCCTATTCCAGCATGATCGAGAACCGACAGATGAATAGTCGTGCTGTGACAGGGTGCGTTGACCATTTTCACTGAGAGGATAGGATGAAACCATTGACAAGGGTGATGCCTCCAGACGATTAGCCGTGCCGTGACAGGGCATTTGGATCATTTTCCCGAGAGAAGACCGAAAGTAGCCATTGACAATGGTGATGTATCACATAAAGCCAGCCATGAAAAGGAGTAAGATTGATTGGATGAAGATAGCAGGAAAGCAGAGATTCAGAGGAACGAAAGCATCTCCATACGCTTATCTGAAATTCTCACCAATGATTTACATAAGTATTTCTATCCGTTATTGTTTATCTTTTAATTATCTAATCCAATCACATTTAACCCTACCTGACTGAGATTTGCAAGGTGACCATAGCTTGCTTCATACCAACAATCTCCGTGGGATTCGACCCTTACTCACGTAAGGTATTACTTGAACGACCCAGTGCACTTGCTGGTTAGTTGTACGAAGTTGTGAACCATGGTATTGGCATCATGTTTTTGGCGCCATTACCAGGAAAAGAAAGAGCGATGAATTTTACATAATTAAAGTGTAAATCACAATTTCTGCGCACCATGTTTTTGGCGCCGTTGCCGGGGATTGTTCGAGTTTGGACAACTGACGGTTCATCCTGTTGCTCAGATTAGGTAATTTTCTTTTTGTTTTCTTTTCAAAAATTTTCTCCTGTGTTTTCGAAAAAAAAATTTTAAAATAAAAATGTATTCAAAAATTTTATAATTTTATTCAAAATTTTTAAAGAATGAATTCTAGTGTTTCATGAAGCATGTGAAGCCTGGCTGGCTGTAAAGCCATGTCTAAATTCTTTTGGACTGAGGCTTCCACTCATAAGTATATGAAGTTGGATGAAATATCAGCTGTTGTATACATGAGAGGTATCTATGTTTGTTGAAGCTTGGCTGGCCATTGAGCCATGTCTAATGTTTTGGACCGGAGCTTTCATTGAAAGCTTGGCTGGCTAGTGAGCCATGTCTAATTCCTGGACTGAAGCTTTAGACTAAGAATGCAAGATTCCTGGAATTCATATTAAAAATTTTGGAATCCTTATTTTTCGTTTTCATAATAATTTTTGAAAAAAAATACAAAAAAAAAAAATTAGAAAATCAAAAAATCAAAAATATTTTGTGTTTCTTGTTTGAGTCTTGAGTCATGTTATAAGTTTGGTGTCAATTGCATGTGCATCTTGCATTTTTCAAAAAAAATTCATGCATTCATAGTGTTCTTCATGATCTTCAAGTTGTTCTTGGTAAGTCTTCTTGTTTGATCTTTGCATTTGCATGTTTTGTGTCTTTTCTTGTTTTTCATATGCATTCTTGAATTCTTAGTGCCTAAGCATTAAAGAATTCTAAGTTTGGTGTCTTGCATGTTTTCTTTGCATTAAAAATTTTTCAAAAATGTGTTCTTGATGTTCATCATGATCTTCATAGTGTTCTTGGTGTTCATCTTGACATTCATAGCATTCTTGCATGCATTCATTGTTTTGATCTAAAAATTTCATGCATTGCATAATTTTCATGTTTTTCCTCTCATTATAAAATTTCAAAAATAAAAAAAAAATATCTTTTCCTTTTTCTCTCTTAAAATTTCGAAAATTAGATTTGACTTTTTCAAAAATTTTTAAAATCTATTTGTTTTTATGAGTCAAATCAAATTTTCAATTTAAAAATCTTACCTTTTTCAAAATCTTTTTCAAAAATCAAATCTTTTTCATTTTTCTTAGTTATTTTCGAAAATTCAAAAATATTTTTCAAAAATCTTTTTCTTAATTTTATATCATAATTTTCGAAAATAACAATAACAATTAATGTTTTGATTCAAAAATTTCAAGTTTGTTACTTGCTTGTTAAGAAAGATTCAAACTTTGAGTTTTAGAATCATATCTTGTGATTTCTTGTGAATCAAGTCATTAATTGTAATTTTAAAAATCAAATCTTTTTCAAAACTAATTTCAATCATATCTTTTCAAAAATATCTTCTTATCTCACCTTTTCCAAAAATTTGATTTCAAAATATCTTTTCTAACTTCCTAACTTCTTATCTTTTCAAAAATTGTTTCAACTAACTAACTAACTTTTTGTTTGTTTCTTATCTTTTTCAAAACTACCTAACTAACTCTCTCTCTCTATTTTCGAAAATATCTTCCCCCTTTTTCAAAAATTTCTTTTTAATTAACTAATTATTTTAATCTTTGATTTTAAAAATTTTTGAAAATTACTAACATTTTTCAAAAACCATTTCCGAAAATCACTAACTCCTTTTCAAAAATTATTTTCGAAAATTTTCTTCTCTCTCATATCCTTCTATTTATTTATTCATCTACTAACATCTCTCCCTTACTCAAAAAAAAAAAGGATCTCTATTATTATTATTTTGTGCCCTCTTCTTTGTCATATGAGCAGGAGCAAGGACAAGAATATCCAGAACCTGAAAGGACTCTGAAGAAGAAACTAAGAGAAGCTGAATTACAACAAACCACCAAGCACCTGTCAGAAATTATCAAACAGGAAGAGGATATGGCAGCCGAAAATAATAATAATGCAAGGAGAATGCTTGGTGACTTTACTGCACCTAATTCTAATTTACATGGAAGAAGCATCTCCATTCCTGCCATTGGAGCAAACAACTTTGAGCTGAAACCTCAATTAGTTTCTCTAATGCAGCAGAACTGCAAGTTTCATGGACTTCCATCTGAAGATCCTTTTCAGTTCTTAACTGAATTCTTGCAGATATGTGATACTGTTAAGACTAATGGAGTAGATCCTGAAGTCTACAGGCTCATGCTTTTCCCTTTTGCTGTAAGAGACAGAGCTAGAGTATGGTTGGACTCTCAACCTAAGGATAGCCTGAACTCTTGGGATAAGCTGGTCACGGCTTTCTTAGCCAAGTTCTTTCCTCCTCAAAAGCTGAGCAAGCTTAGAGTGGATGTTCAAACCTTCAGACAGAAAGAAGGTGAATCCCTCTATGAAGCTTGGGAAAGATACAAACAGTTGACCAAAAAGTGTCCTTCTGACATGCTTTCAGAATGGACCATCCTGGATATATTCTATGATGGTCTGTCTAAGTTATCTAAGATGTCATTGGATACTTCTGCAGGTGGATCCATTCACCTAAAGAAAATGCCTGCAGAAGCTCAAGAACTCATTGACATGATTGCTAATAACCAGTTCATGTACACTTCTGAGAGGAATCCTATGAGTAATGGGACGCCTATGAAGAAGGGAGTTCTTGAAGTTTATACTCTGAATGCCATATTCGCTCAGAACAAAATACTGACTCAGCAAGTCAATATGATTTCTCAGAGTCTGAATGGAATGCAAGCTGCATCCAACAGTACTCAAGAGGCATCTTCTGAAGAAGAAGCTTACGATCCTGAGAACCCTGCAATAGCAGAGGTAAATTACATGGGTGAACCATATGGAAACACCTATAATCCATCATGGAGAAATCATCCAAATCTCTCATGGAAGGATCAAAGGCCTCAACAAGGCTTTAATAATGGTGGAAGAAACAGGTTTAGCAATAGCAAGCCTTTTCCATCATCCACTCAGCAACAGACAGAGAACTCTGAACAAAGTACCTCTAATTTAGCAAACTTAGTCTCTGATCTATCCAAGGCCACTGCAAGTTTCATGAATGAGACAAGGTCTTCCATTCAAAATTTGGAAGCACAAGTTGGCCAGCTGAGTAAAAGGATCACTGAAATCCCTCCTAGTACTCTCCCAAGCAATACAGAAGAGAATCCAAAAGGAGAGTGCAAGGCCATTGACATAAGCACCATGGCCGAACCTGTAAGGGAAGGAGAGGATGTGAATCCTAAGGAGGAAGACCTCCTGGGACGTCCAGTGATCAATAAGGAGCTTCACTCTGAGGAACAAAAAGAATCTGAGACTCATCTAGAGACCATAGAGATTCCATTAAACCTCCTTATGCCATTCATGAGCTCTGATGAGTATTCCTCTTCTGAAGAGAATGAGGAGGTTACTGAAGAGCAAACTGCCAAGTTTCTTGGTGCAATCATGAAGCTGAATGCCAAATTATTTGGTATTGAGACTTGGGAAGATGAACCTCCCTTGTTCACCAATGAACTAAGTGATCTGGATCAACTGGCATTGCCTCAGAAGAAACAGGATCGTGGAAAGTTCATAATACATTGTACCATAGGCACCATGATCTTTAAGGCTCTGTGTGACCTTGGTTCAGGAATAAACCTCATGCCCCTCTCTGTAATAGAGAAACTGGGAATCTATGAGGTGCAAGCTGCTAAAATCTCATTAGAAATGGTAGACAATTCAAGAAAACAAGCTTATGGACAAGTAGAGGACGTGTTAGTAAAGGTTGAAGGCCTTTACATCTCTGCTGATTTCATAGTCCTGGATACTGGAAAGGAAGAGGATGAATCCATCATCCTAGGAAGACCTTTCCTAGCCACAGCAAGAGTTGTGATTGATGTGGACAGAGGAGAATTAATCCATCAATTGAATGAAGACAACCTTGTGTTTACAACTCAAGGATCTCTCTCTGCATCCATGGAGAGGAAGCATAAAAAGCTTCTCTCAAAGCAGAGTCAAACAAAGCCCCCACAGTCAAACTCTAAGTTTGGTGTTGGGAGGCCACAACCAAACTCTATGTTTGGTGTTGAACTCCCATATCCAAACTCTAAGTTTGGTGTTGGAGAGTCTCAACAAAGCTCTACACATCTGTGAGGCTCCATGAGAGCCCACTGTCAAGCTATTGACATTAAAGAAGCGCTTGTTGGGAGGCAACCCAATTTCTATTTATCTAACTATATTTTTCTTAGTTATATGTCTTTATAGGTTCATGATCATGTGGAGTCACAAAATAAACAAAAAAAATAAAAAATGGAATCAAAAATAGCAGAAGAAAAATCACACCCTGGAGGAGCATCTGTCTGGCGTTCAACGCCAGAACAGAGCATGGTTCTGGCGCTGAACGCCCAAAATGGGCAGCATCTTGGCGCTGAACGCCCAGAACAAGCACGGTTCTGGCGTTCAACGCCAGAAATGGCAATAAATGGGCGTTGAACGCCCAAAATGGGCACCAACCTGGCGCTGAACGCCTAGAGTTGTGTGCAAGGGCATTTTTCATGCCTAAATTGGTGCAGGGATGTAAATGCCTTGACACCTCAAGATCTGTGGACCTCACAGGATCACCTCAGGATCTGTGGACCCCACAGGATCC
Source organism: Arachis ipaensis (assembly GCF_059453495.1). Taxonomy (NCBI): domain Eukaryota; kingdom Viridiplantae; phylum Streptophyta; class Magnoliopsida; order Fabales; family Fabaceae; genus Arachis; species Arachis ipaensis. The sequence goes on from NC_142443.1 coordinate 53,337,594, forward strand.
CCACCTACTTCCACTCACTTCTTCTCACCCTCTCTCTCTCCATTCATGGTCATCCCTTCTGTTTTCCATTTACCATTCACATCCATACACCCACCTATCTTCAAAATTCAACATCTCTTTCCCACCCAATCCCACCCATATGGCCAAATATACACATCCCTCCATCTCCTCCATATCTTCTTCTTCTTCTTCTATTCTTTCTTCTTTTGCTCGAGGGCGAGCAACATTCTAAGTTTGGTGTGGTAAAAGCATAGCTTTTTTGTTTTTCCATAACCATTAATGGCACCTAAGGCCAGAGAAACCTCAAGAAAGAGGAAAGATTCATCTCAAGGGTCTATAGCTCAGTGGTAGAACATGTGGCTGCAAATCAAGAGATCCCTGAGATACCTCAGGGGATGCACTTCCCTCCACATAAATATTGGGAGAAAATCAACACCTCCCTAGGAGAATTAAGTCCCAACATGGGACAACTAAGGATGGAACATCAAGAGCACTCCATCATCCTTCATGAAATAAGAGAAGATCAAAAAGCAATGAGGGAGGAGCAACAAAGACAAGGAAGAGACATAGAAGAGCTCAAGGACATCATTGGTTCCTCAAGAAGGAAACGCCACCATCACTAAGGTGAATTCATTCCTTGTTCTTATTTCTTCTGTTTTTCGTTTTCTATGTGATGTGCTTATCTATGTTTGTGTCTTCATTACATGATCATTAGTAGTTAGTAACTATGCCTTAAAGTTATGAATGTCCTATGAATCCATCACCTCTCTTAAATGAAAAATGTTTTAATTCAAAAGAACAAGAAGTACATGAGTTTTGAATTTATCCTTGAACTTAGTTTAATTATATTGATGTGGTGACAATGCTTCTTATTTTCTGAATGAATGCTTGAACAGTGCATATGTCTTTTGAAGTTGTTGTTTAAGAATGTTAAATATGTTGGCTCTTGAAAGAATGATGACTAGGAGACATGTTATTTGATAATCTGAAAAATCATAAAAATAATTCTTGAAGCAAGAAAAAGCAGCAAAGAACAAAGCTTGCAGGAAAAAAAATAGCGAAAAAAAATAGAAAGAAAAAGAAAAAGCAAGCAGAAAAAGCCAAAAGCTCTTAAAACCAAGAGGCAAGAACAAAAAGCCAATAACCCTTAAAACCAAAAGGAAAGGGCAAATAAAAAGGATCCCAAGGCTTTGAGCATCAGTGCATAGGAGGGCCTACAAGAATAAAATTCTGGCCTAAGCGGCTAAACCAAGCTGTCCCTAACCATGTGCTTGTGGTGTGTAGGTGTCAAGTGAAAACTTGAGACTGAGCGGTTAAAGTCAAGGTCCAAAGCAAAAAAAGAGTGTGCTTAAGAACCCTAGACACCTCTAATTGGGGACTTTAGCAAAGCTGAGTCACAATCTGAAAAGGTTCACCTAATTATGTGTCTGTGACATTTATGTATCCGGTGGTAATACTGAAAAACAAAGTGCTTTGGGCCACGACCAAGACTCATAAAATAGCTGTGTTCAAGAATCATCAAACTGAACTAGGAGAGTCAATAACACTATCTGAACTCTGAGTTCCTATAGATGCCAATCATTCTGAACCTCAATGGATAAAGTGAGATGCCAAAACTATTCAAGAGGCAAAAAGCTATAAGTCCCGCTCATATGATTGAAGCTATGTTTCATTGATAGTTTGGAATTTATAGTATATTCTCTTCTTTTTATCCTATTTGATTTTCAGTTGCTTGGGGACAAGCAACAATTTAAGTTTGGTGTTGTGATGAGCGGATAATTTATACGCTTTTTGGCATTGTTTTTAGTATGTTTTTAGTAGGATCTAGTTACTTTTAGGGATGTTTTCATTAGTTTTTATGTTAAATTCACATTTCTGGACTTTACTATGAGTTTGTGTGTTTTTCTGTGATTTCAAGTATTTTCTGGCTGAAATTGAGGGACTTGAGAAGAAATCATATTCAGAGGTTGAAGAAGGACTGCTGATGCTGTTGGATTCTGACCTCCCTGCACTCAAAATGGATTTTCTGGAGGTACATAACTCAAAATGGCGCGCTTCTAATTGCTTTGAAAATTAGACATCCAGGGCTTTCCAGCAATATATAATAGTCCATACTTTGACCAAGAATAGACGACGCAAACTGGCGTTCAACGCCAGCTCTCTGCCCAATTCTGGCGTCCAACTCCAGAAAAGGATCCAAAACCAGAGTTGAACGCCCAAACTGGCACAAATACTGGCGTTCAACTCCACAAATGGCCTCTACACGTGCAACACTCAAGCTCAGCCCAAGCACACACCATGTGGGCCCCGGAAGTGGATTTATGCATCAATTACTTACTTCTGTAAACCCTAGTAGCTAGTTTATTATAAATAGGACATTTTACTATTGTATTAGACATCCTGGATCCTGGACTGTATTTTGATCCTGTGATCATGTTTTGGGGGCTGGCCTCTCGGCCATGCCTGGACCTTTCACTTATGTATTTTTAACGGTAGAGTTTCTACACTCCATAGATTAAGGTGTGGATCTCTGCTGTTCCTCAAAGATTAATGCAAAGTACTACTGTTTTCTATTCAATTCATCTTATTTCGCTTCTAAGATATTCATTCGCTCTTCAACCTGAATGTGATGAACGTGACAATCATCATCATTCCCTATGAACGCGTGCCTGACAACCACTTCCGTTCTACCTTCGACTGAATGAGTATCTCTTAGATCTCTTAACCAGAATCTTCGTGGTGTAAGCTAGAATGATGGCGGCATTCAAGAGAATCCGGAAGGTCTAAACCTTGTCTGTGGTATTCCGAGTAGGATTCAATGATTGAATGACTGTGACGAGCTTCAAACTCGCGATTGCCGGGCGTAGTGACAGACGCAAAAGGATAGTAAATCCTATTCCAGCATGATCGAGAACCGACAGATGAATAGCCGTGCTATGACAGGGTGCGTTGACCATTTTCACTGAGAGGATAGGATGAAACCATTGACAAGGGTGATGCCTCCAGACGATTAGCCGTGCCGTGACAGGGCATTTGGATCATTTTCCCGAGAGAAGACCGAAAGTAGCCATTGACAATGGTGATGTATCACATAAAGCCAGCCATGGAAAGGAGTAAGACTGATTGGATGAAGATAGCAGGAAAGCAGAGGTTCAGAGGAACGAAAGCATCTCCAAACGCTTATCTGAAATTCTCACCAATGATTTACATAAGTATTTCTATCCCTTATTGTTTATCTTTTAATTATCTAATCCAATCACATTTAACCCTACCTGACTGAGATTTGCAAGGTGACCATAGCTTGCTTCATACCAACAATCTCCGTGGGATTCGACCCTTACTCACGTAAGGTATTACTTGGACGACCCAGTGCACTTGCTGGTTAGTTGTGCGAAGTTGTGAACCATGGTATTGGCATCATGTTTTTGGCGCCATTACCAGGGAAAGAAAGAGCGATGAATTTTACATAATTAAAGTGTAAATCACAATTTCTGCGCACCATTTTCGAAAAATCCAAAAAAAATCATAAAATCATAAAAATAAAAAATATTTTGTGTTTCTTGTTTGAGTCTTGAGTCAATTTCAAGTTTGGTGTCAATTGCATTTTTTCTAAAAATTCTCTGCATTTTTCGAAAATTCATGCATTCATGCATTCATAGTGTTCTTCATGATCTTCAAGTTGTTCTTGGCCAGTCTTCTTGTTTGATCTTCATATTTTCTTGTTTTGTGTCTTTTCTTGTTTTTCATATGCATTCTTGCATTCATAGTGTCTATACATGAAAAATTTCTAAGTTTGATGTCTTGCATGTTTTTCTTTTCTTAAAAATTTTTCAAAAATAAGTTCTTGGTGTTCATCTTGACATTCATAGCATTCTTGCATGCATTCATTGTTTTGATCCATAACTTTCATGCATTGAGTCTTTTTCATGTTTTTCTCTTTCATCATTGAAAATTCAAAAATAAAAAAAAATTATATCTTTCCCTTTTTCACTCATAAATTTCGAAAATTTGGATTGACTTTTTCAAAAATTTTTAAAATCTAGTTGTTCTTATGAGTCAAATCAAATTTTCAATTTAAAAATCTTATCTTTTTTAAAAATCAAATCTTTTTCATTTTTTTATTTATTTTCGAAAATTTTAAAAATATTTTTCAAAAATCTTTTTCTTAATTTTATCTCATAATTTTCGAAAATATCTTCAACAATTAATGTTTTGATTCAAAAATTTCAAGTTTGTTACTTACTTGTTAAGAAAGATTCAAACTTTAAGTTCTAGAATCATATCTTGTGATTTCTTGTGAATCAAGTCATTAATTGTGATTTTAAAAATCAAATCTTTTTTCAAAACTAATTTTAATCATATCTTTTCAAAAATATCTTTTTATCCTATCTTTTTCAAAATCATATCTTTTTAAAACATATCTTTTTCAAAAAAATTTTATTTTAAAAATATCTTTTTTAACTTCTTATCTTCTTATCTTTTCAAAATTGATTTTCAAAATTTGTTTCAACTAACTAACTAACTTTTTGTTTGTTTCTTATCTTTTTCAAAACTACCTAACTAACTCTCTCTCTCTAATTTTCGAAAATATCTTCCCTCTTTTTCAAAAATTCTTTTTAATTAACTAATTGTTTCAAATTTTAATTTTAATTTTCGAAAATCACTAACCATTTTTCAAAAATAATTTTCGAAATTCCTCTTTCTCTCTCATCTCCTTCTATTTATTTATTCATCTACTAACACTTCTCTCCCATCCAAAAATTCGAACACTACCTCCCTCTCTGTGTTCGAGTTTTTTCTTCCCTTCTTTACATTACATTCTTTTCTTCTTCTACTCACACAGGGGAACCTCTATACTCTAGTAAAAAGGATCCCTATTATTATTATTTTTATGTTCCCTCTTTTTCATATGAGCAGGAGCAAGGACAAGAATATTCTTGTTGAAGCAGACCCTGAACCTGAAAGGACTCTGAAAAGGAAACTAAGAGAAGCTAAAATACAACAATCCAGAGATAACCTTACAGAAATTTTTGAACAGGAAGAGGAGATGGCAGCTGAAAATAATAATAATGCAAGAAGGATGCTTGGTGACTTTACTGCACCTAATTCTAATTTACATGGAAGAAGCATCTCCATCCCTGCCATTGGAGCAAACAACTTTGAGCTGAAACCTCAATTAGTTTCTCTAATGCAGCAAAACTGTAAGTTTCATGGACTTCCATCTGAAGATCCTTTTTAGTTCTTAACTGAATTCTTGCAGATCTGTGATACTGTTAAGACTAATGGAGTAGATCCTGAAGTCTACAGGCTCAAGCTTTTCCCGTTTGCTGTAAGAGACAGAGCTAGAATATGGTTGGATTCTCAACCTAAAAATAGCCTGAACTCTTGGGATAAGCTGGTCACGGCTTTCTTAGCCAAGTTCTTTCCTCCTCAAAAGCTAAGTAAGCTTAGAGTGGATGTTCAAACCTTTAGACAGAAAGAAGGTGAATCCCTCTATGAAGCTTAGGAGAGATATAAGCAACTGACCAAAAAGTGTCCTTCTGACATGCTTTCAGAATGGACCATCTTGGATATATTCTATGATGGTCTGTCTGAATTAGCTAAGATGCCATTAGATACTTCTGCAGGTGGATCCATCCACCTAAAGAAAATGCCTGCAGAAGCTCAAGAACTCATTGACATGGTTGCTAATAACCAGTTCATGTACACTTCTGAGAGGAATCCTGTGAGTAATGGGACGCCTCAAAAGAAGGGAGTTCTTGAATTGATACTCTGAAAGCCATATTGGCTCAGAATAAAATATTGACTCAGCAAGTCAATATGATTTCTCAGAGTCTGAATGGAATACAAGCTGCATCCAACAGTACTCAAGAGGCATTTTCTGAAGAAGAAGCTTATAATCCTGAGAACCCTACAATAGCAGAGGTAAATTATATGGGTGAACCATATGGAAACACCTATAATCCCTCATGGAGAAATCAGCCAAATCTCTCATGGAAGGATCAACAAAAGCCTCAACAAGGCTTTAATAATGGTGGAAGAAATAGGTTTAATAATAGTAAACCTTTTCCATCATCCACTCAGCCACAGACAGAGAACTCTGAACAAAATACCTCTTATTTAGCAAACTTAGTCTCTGATCTATCTAAGGCCACTGTAAATTTCAAGAATGAAACAAGGTCCTCCATTAGAAATTTGGAGGCACAAGTGGGCCAGCTAAGTAAAAAGATCACTGAAACCCCTCCTAATGCTTTCCCAAGCAATACAGAAGAAAATCCAAAAGGAGAGCGCAAGGCCATTGATATAACCATTATGGCCGAATCCAAGAAGGAAGGGGAGGACGTGAATCCCAAGGAGGAAGACCTCCTGGGACGTCCAGTGATCAACAAGGAGTTTCCCTTTGAGTAACCAAAGGACTCTGAGGCTCATTTAGAGACCATAGAGATTCCATTAAACCTCCTTACGCCCTTCATGAGCTCTGATGAGTATTCTTCTTCTGAAAAGAATGAGGATGTTACTGAAGAGCAAGTTGCCAAGTTCCTTGGTGCAATCATGAAGCTGAATGCCAATTTATTTGGTAATGAGACTTGGGGAGATGAACCTCCCCTGTTCACCAATGAACTAAATGCATTGGATCAACTGAGATTGCCTCAGAAGAAACAGGATCCTGGAAAGTTCCTAATACCTTGTACCATAGGCACCATGACCTTTGAGAAGGCTCTATGTGACCTGGGGTCAGGAATAAACCTTATGCCACTCTTTGTAATGGAGAAACTGGGAATCTTTGAGGTACAAGCTGCTAAAATCTGATTAGAGATGGCAGATAATTCCAGAAAACAGGCTTATGGACAAGTAGAGGACATATTAGTAAAGGTTGAAGGCCTTTACATCCCTGCTGATTTCATAATCCTAGATACTGGGGAGGATAAGGATGAATCCATCATCCTTGGAAGACCCTTCCTAGCCACAGCAAGAGCTGTGATTGATGTTAACAGAGGTGAACTAGTCCTTCAATTGAATGAGGACTCCCTTGAGTTTAAAACTCAAGGACATCCTTCTGTAAACATGGAAAAGAGGCACAATAAGCTTCTCTCAAAACAGAGTCAACCAGAGCCCCCACAGTCAAACTCTAAGTTTGGTGTTGGGGAGTCTCAACAATGCTCTGAACATCTGTGAGGCTCCATGAGAGCCCACTGTCAAGCTATTGACATTAAAGAAGCGCTTGTTGGGAGGCAACCCAATTTTTATTTATCTAATTTTAATTTATTTTTATTTTTATTTCATGTTTTATTAGGTTCATGATCATGTGGAGTCACAAAATAAATAGAAAAATTGAAAACAGAATCAAAAACAGCAGAAGAAAAATCACACCCTGGAGGAGGATCTTACTGGCGTTTAAACGCCAGTAAGGAGCATCTGTCTGGCGTTCAATGCCAGAACAGAGCATGTTTCTGGCATTGAACACCAGAAACAAGCAGCATCCTGGCATTCAGACGCCAGAAATGCACACTGAGGAAGAGCTGGCGCTGAACGCCAGAAACAAGCATCTGGGTGCTGAACGCCCAGAACAAGCATCAATTCGGCGTTTAAATGCTAGAATTGCATGCAAAGGCATTTCACATGCCTAATTGGTGCAGGGATGCAAATCCTTGACACCTCAGGATCTGTGGACCCCACAGGATCCCCACCTACCACCACTCACTCTCTTCCCTCTTCTCAATGTTCATCCTCTCTTCCCAATAAACACTCTTCCCCAAAACTCTTCACCAATCACCTCAATCTCTCTTTCCTATCACCACTTCACCACTCACATCCATCCACTCTTCCCCATAAACCTACCTCATAAACTCCACCTACCTTCAAAATTCAAAATCAATTTCCCACCCAAACCCACCCTATATGGCCGAAATTAACCCCCTCCCCTCCCTATATAAAGCCCTCCATTCTTCCTCATTTTCACACAACACAACCCTCTCTTCTCCTTCTTGGCCGAATCCACCTCTCCCTCCTCTCCTCCATATTTTCTTCTTCTTCTTCATCTATTCTTTCTTCTCTTGCTCGAGGGCGAGCAATATTCTAAGTTTGGTGTGGTAAAAGCATAAGCTTTTTGTTTTTCCATTACCATTGATGGCACCTAAGACCGGAGAATCCTCTAGAAAAGGGAAAGGGAAGACAAAAGCTTCCACCTCCGAGTCATGGGAGATGGAAAGATTCATCTCCAAAGCCCATCAAGACCACTTCTATGATGTTGTGGCCAAGAAGAAGGTGATCCCTGAGGTCCCTTTCAAGCTCAAGAGAAATGAGTATCTGGAGATCCGACATGAAATCCAAAGAAGAGGTTGGGAAGTTCTAACAAATCCCATCCAACAAGTCGGTATCCTAATGGTTCAAGAGTTCTATGCTAATGCATGGATCACTAGGAACCATGATCAAAGTAAGAACCCGAACCCAAAGAATTATCTCACCATGGTTTGGGGGAAATACTTAGATTTCAGTCCGGAAAATGTGAGGTTGGCGTTTGACTTGCCTATGATGCAAGGAGATGCACGCCCCTACACTAGAAGGGTCAACTTTGATCAAAGGTTGGACCAAGTCCTCATGGACATATGTGTGGAAGGAGCTCAATGGAAGATTGACTCAAAAGGTAAACCGGTTCAACATAGAAGACTGGGCCTTAAGCCTGTGGCTAGAGGATGGTTGGAGTTCATCCAACGCTCCATCATCCCCACTAGCAACCGATCTGAAGTTATTGTGGATCGGGCCATCATGATTCATAGCATCATGATTGGTGAGGAAGTAGAAGTTCATGAAGTCATCACCCTTGAACTCTATAAAATAGCCGAAAAGTCCTCCCCCTTGGCAAGGCTAGCTTTCCCTCATCTTATTTGCCATCTATGTTACTCAGCTAGAGCTTTCATAGAAGGAGACATTCCCATTGAGGAAGAGAAGCCCATCACTAAGAAAAGGATGGAGCAAACAAGAGAGCCCACTCATGGAGCTCAAGAAACACGTGAGGAAGCTCACCATCAAGAAATCCCTGAGATACCTCAAGGGATGCACTTTCCTCCACAGAATTTTTGGGAGCAAATCAACACCTCTCTAGGAGAATTAAGTTCCAACATGGGACAATTAAGGGTGGAACATCAAGAGCACTCCATCATCTTTCATGAAATTAGAGAAGATCAAAGAGCAATGAGGGAGGAGCAACAAAGACAAGGAAGAGACATAGAAGAGCTCAAGGACATCATTGGTTCCTCAAGAAGGAAACGCCACCATCACTAAGGTGGACTCATTCCTTGTTCTTAGATTTTCTGTTTTTCGTTTTCTTATGTTAAATGTTTATCTATGTTTGTGTCTTTATTACATGATCATTAGTGTCTAAGTATCTATGCCTTAAATTAGTGAATATGAATCCATCACCTCTCTTAAATGAAAAATGTTTTTAATTCAAAAGAACAAGAAGTACATGAGTTTCGAATTTATCCTTGAACTTAGTTTAATTACTTTGATGTGGAGACAATGCTTTTTGTTTTCTGAATGAATGCTTGAACAGTGCATATGTCTTTTGAAGTTGTTGTTCATGAATGTTAAATATGTTGGCTCTTGAAAGAATGATGACAAGGATGTTATTTGATAATCTGAAAAATCATAAAAATGATTCTTGAAGCAAGAAAAAGCAGTGAATACAAAAGCTTGCAGAAAAAAATGGCAAAAAAAAAATGGAAAAAGAGAAAGCAAGCAGAAAAAGCCAAAAGCTCTTAAAACCAAGAGGCAAGAGCAAAAAGCCAATAACCCTTAAAACCAAAAGGCAAGGGTAAATAAAAAGGATCCCAAGGCTTTGAGCATCAGTGGATAGGAGGGCCTAAAGGAATAAAATCCCGGCCTAAGCGGCTAAACCAAGCTGTCCCTAACCATGTGCTTGTGGCGTGAAGGTGTCAAGTGAAAACTTGAGACTGAGCGGTTAAAGTCAAGGTCCAAAGCAAAAAAAGAGTGTGCTTGAGAACCCTGGACACCTCTAATTGGGGACTCTAGCAAAGCTGAGTCACAATCTGAAAAGGTTCACTCAATTATGTGTCTGTGGCATTTATGTATCCGGTGGTAATACTGGAAAACAAAGTGCTTAGGGCCACGGCCAAGACTCATAAAGTAGCTGTGTTCAAGAATCAACATACTGAACTAGGAGAATCAATAACACTATCTGAACTCTGAGTTCCTATAGATGCCAATCATTCTGAACCTCAATGGATAAAGTGAGATGCCAAAATTATTCAAGAGGCAAAAAGCTACAAGTCCCGCTCATCTTATTGGAGCTATGTTTCATTGATAGTTTGGAATTTATAGTATATTCTATTCTTTTTATCCTATTTGATTTTCATTTTCTTGGGGACAAGCAACAATTTAAGTTTGGTGTTGTGATGAGCGGATAATTTATACGCTTTTTAGCATTGTTTTTAGTATGTTTTTAGTAGGATCTAGTTACTTTTAGGGATGTTTTTATTAGTTTTTATGTTAAATTCACATTTCTGGACTTTACTATGAGTTTGTGTGTTTTTCTATGACTTCAGGTATTTTCTGGCTGAAATTGAGGGACTTGAGCAAAAATCAGATTCAGAGGTTGAAGAAGGACTGCTGATGCTGTTGGATTCTGACCTCCCTGCACTCAAAGTAGATTTTCTGGAGCTACAGAACTCAAAATGGCACGCTTCTAATTGCGTTGGAAAGCAGACATCCAGGGCTTTCCAGCAATATATAATAGTCCATACTTTGGCCGAGTTTAGACGACGCAAAAGGGCGTTGAACGCCATTTCTACGCTACAGTCTGGAGTTAAACGCTAGAAACACATCACAAACCAGAGTTGAACGCCAAAAATATGTTACAACTTGGCGTTCAACTCCAAGAATGACCTCTGCACGTGTAAACTTCAAGCTCAGCCCAAGCACACACCAAGTGGGCTCCGGAAGTGGATTTATGCATCAATTACTTACTTCTGTAAACCCTAGTAACTAGTTTAGTATAAATAGGACTTTTTACTATTGTATTTGCATCTTCGGATCATCTGGGGACGTCTAGTTCTTAGATCATAGGGGCTGGCCTCTCGGCCATGCCTGAACCTTTCACTTATGTATTTTTCAACGGTAGAGTTTCTACACTCCATAGATTAAGGTGTGGAGCTCTGCTGTTCCTCATGATTTAATGCAAAGTACTACTGTTTTCTATTCAATTCAACTTATTCTGCTTCTAAGATATCCATTCGCACCCGAGAACATGATGAATATGATGATTATGTGACACTCATCATCATTCTCACTCATGAATGCGTGCCTGACAAACACTTCCGTTCTACATGCAAACAAGCTAGAATGAATATCTCTTAGATATCTGATACAGGGGACTGAGTCCGAGTTATTAGTGTCTTCGTGGTATAAGTTAGAACCCATGGATGGCCATTCCTGAGTGATGCACGGAAAACTTGTCTCTTAACAAATTTCCTTCGGCAAGTGTACCGAATTTGTCGTCTAGTAAAAACTCACAATAGAGTAAGGTCGAATCCCACAAGGATTGATTGATCAAGTAACTTTAATTAGAGGAATGTTCTAGTTGAGCGAATCTAGGATTTGAGTTTAGAATTGCAGAAAATAAAATGGTGGGAAGGTAAATGACAGAAAAAGTAAATGCTAGAATTAAAGAACTGAAAGTAAATTACTGAAGTAAATTGCAGAATTGTAAATGGGAATGGGGGAATTGCTCATGAAAGTAAATGACAGAAAATAAAAAGAATGGGTAAGATTAGAAATGGGGAGTTCATTGGGCTTAGGATATGTTGCATTCTCCGGATCAATTTCATTTTTATCTTTTCCTCAATCAATGCACTCATTGATCTCCTTGGCAATCTTAAGTGATTGAATTACAATTTCTTGTAATTCAATCTCTCAAATCTTGATCAATAGCCAATTCCTTGGTCAATTGCTCATGAGAAGAGATAAAGTATGGTCACTAATTATACCACATGCATTTCCCAAATCAAGTGTTGAGAGGATTATAGTCACATATCCATCCAAACCCAATTTGGTCCAGCATGAGAAAGCATTTCTAGCTTGATCTCTTCATTCCTCTTTCAAGGTTCAGAAGAGATCCAAGTATGAATAGCTTCTTTTCCAAGATAACTACCCAATTGGATGAAGATCGAAAGCTTTCAAGTAAAATCAAGAGAAAAGATAGAAGAAGAATAATGAAAACTAGTATTGATTCATCAAATTACAACAGAGCTCCCTAACCCAATGAAATGGATTTAGTTGTTCATAGCTCTGGAAAATGAAAACAAAGATGGAGAATACATGATGAAACTAGAAGTGCAGAGAAAGTAAAATACAGAGAGTAATTCTATGCCAAGAGGCTCCCTATATTTTTCCAACTCACAAAATAATTCAAAGTTACTCCTATATATACTACTCTTCTACTCTTCTAGTTGGTTCTTCAAGTCTTGGGTCTAGGCCTTTGGATCTTGAGTTTGAAGTAGTTATCTTCTTCGTTGGGCTTGGCTTTACTTGCAGAGAGAAATTGTGAAGTGGGTAGAGACTTTAGCTCAGGACGTTAGTGGTGTTAACGTTCAGTGAAAATATGGGTTCGAGAATGTTAGTGACATTCAACTTTTTCACTAACGTTCCTTACCCAAGTAAGAGCCACGTTAACCTCAACATTAGTGGCACAAACGTTGTCACTAACATTGCCTCTTTGTCCTTCGAGCACGTTATTGGGACTCAACTTTCCCAATAATGTTGAGAAGCCTCCCCCTTCCCAACGTTAGAGTCCACATTAACTTAGTTAACGTGGCTCTTTTAACGTAGGCTTGCCAACCTTCGAGAACGTTAGGGACACTTAACATTGTCACTAACGTTCCAACGTGCCCCTTAGCTCCCACGTTAGAGTCCACGTTAACTAGGTTAACGTGGCTTCTAACGTGGCCTATGCTAGCCATCTCCAACGTTAGTGACAAAGTTGAGTGTCACTAACGTTGGTTCAACATTCCCTTATCCACATTAGCTTCTACGTTAACTAAGTTAACGTGGGAGTTAACGTGGCTCGTGGGGGCATTTGTGGGCTCCTTCCAATGTTAGTGACAATGTTGGGTGTCACTAACGTTGGCGTCACCTCCTTTCTTCACGTTAGCTTCCACGTTAACTAGGTTAACGTGGGAGTTAACGTGGCCTAGTGTGACTTGGCCAACGTTAGTGATAATGTTGAATATCACTAACGTTGGCTTCCCTCCTTTCTTCTTAACGTTAGAGACCACGTTAACTAAGTTAACGTGGTGACTAACGTGGCCACTCATGAGCTTGGTCCAACGTTAGTGATAATGTTAAGTGTCACTAACGTTGGCTCCATTTCCTTTCTTCCACGTTAGAGTTCAAGTTTACTTAGTTAACGTGACTCTTAACGTGGGCAATGATGGCTTCGAGAGCGTTATTGGCAATCACTTTTCTCATTAACTTTTTAAGTTACTCCCATTCCACGTTAGTGTTAACGTTAGTGTAACTAACGTAGCCACTAATGTGGTTCTTCTTTGCTTCCTGTGTCCTGAAATCAAGCAATAAAGTGCATCAAAGTTCTAGTCCAAGTCATGGGAAATGTAACATCCAATTTGTCCTTAAATTCATGAAAAATCCTCATGAAATCATGTAAAGTGCACAATGTATGCTTGAATCAAGATGTAAGTGAATATCTACCCAAAACTAGCTTATTTCCTAAGGAAATGCATGAAACTACCCTAAAAATAGTAAAGAAAAGGTCAGTGAAACTGGCCAAAATGCCCTGGCATCACAACACCAAACTTAAAGCTTGCTTGTCCCTAAGCAAGTACTGGAACAAGAGAATGATGAATGGAATGCCAAGAGAAATGACTCATTCTTGTGGAAGTCATGTCCCTGGTTTTATGGTGGTTTCATGCATAGCAACTTAGGTTCATTCCTGGCTTTCAGACCTTTATCATGTCCTAGAATACTCACTGTGATTGCATCCCATGAAACTTTTATTTATTGATCCTTTTGTTGTTATTTCAGGGCTTATTTGTGTTCTTAGGCTAAACGTTCTGTAAAGGGGCAACTCTTTAAAATAAGCTTTCAGCCAACACTCCCGAACCAGTTGGTTCAAGGTGCTAGGTGTTGAAGCACCCCTAAGGACTTACTTGCTCAAGTCTCTCCCCCATACATACACACCACAGGCACATAGTTTATTTATTTTCTTTTCTTGAGACCTTGGTGTCCAACACCTCTTTGGGTTACTAAATGCTCTGTAGTGAGGGTTACTCTTGATAGTGGATTTTCAGCTGATAATCCCGAGTTAGTTAACCCAAGTTACCAAGTGATAAGGCACCCCTAAGAGCTTATTCATCCAAGTAGATCCCTCACACAGGAGCACCACAGACACATGCCTCAAGATTAAAAACCATCGGTGCCTAGCCTTATTGCTTGTTCTTTTTCTTTTATTCCTCAACTTTGATTGTTCTTTCCTTTTTTCTTATTAGGATCTTCTTATTTAACTAGTCTCATGGGGTGTGTTTCAAGAATAGCATTCCTGACAGATAGTTGTCTTCCCACCTTATGGTTGAACCAACTTATCTAACTTATGACTATACCACAAACTCATGAACTTACTCCATAGTATGAACTCCTCTCTGGTCTTTAAAAACACACATTCTCTTTTCATTTGATTTAAAGGAACAAGCATACAAATAAGCAAAGTAAGGATGTAGTGACATAGAGACCAGCAAACATAGACCTATTCAACAAAAACTTAAAAGACAGACTTTAAAAAGGTTTCGACTATGAGTAACTATTAATCAAAAGTGCATTCAGACTTCCAATTTTCAACAATTCTGAGTATAATGGAATTAAGTAACAATGCAACCTTCGGGTGATGATTTCTAGTTGCCCTCTTTCTTTGTCATCATCCTAGTGCTTGCTACTTCGCTTCCTTGGGTGAAGGTGCACCATTTTCTCATAAGATTCCTGCAAAGTTATTGGAAGTTGCTTGTCCCCAAAGCACTTGAGACATAGTTAGCTTGCATGTATGCTTGTGGCTTCTGAACTTAATTTGGTGTGTGAACACCAAACTTAGTTCCTTGCCCAGTACAAAACATTGCATATATGCAGAGAACCTCATATCTTGTTGTTAACAAAACAATTATTACTAAACTCTAACTACATCTAAGTGGTTTTCCTTGATTGGTTGGAGCTAGCAATGTGTTTTGGGAGTGGGGTGTAATTCTAACTAATGTCTTTGGTGGAACACCAAACTTAGAATCACACTTTCACTCTTGAATTGTTTTGGTGTGGAACACCAAACTTAGCTCCTCGCAATACAGGGGAAACAACTTATGATCCTTATTGAAATAAAGATGAAAAGGAAACTACCTGAGGTTGGGTTGCCTCCCAACAGAGCGCTCTTTTATCATCGCTAGCTCAACGGTTCCTCCTTTACTTGAGATGGTAATTTACTCTGGGGTTTTCCCCCATGTTGCCCAGATAATGCTTGAGTCTTTGTCCGTTCACTATAAAAGTCCTCTCTGAACCTTCATCCATGATTTCGATGTGTCCATATGGCGAAACTTTTGTGACAAGAAAAGGTCCGGACCACCTTGATTTGTGTTTTCCTGGGAATAGTCTCAATTTGGAATTGTAAAGGAGTACTTGTTGCCCCTTTTCGAAGCTCATGGGTGTAAGATGCAGGTCATGTCTTCTCTTTGCCTTCTCTTTATACATCTTGGTATTTTCATAGGCTTGTGACCTTAATTCCTCCATCTCTTACAGCTGCAAGATTCTCTTTGCACCAGCAGCAATGCTGTCAAAATTTAGTATCTTGATAGCCCAGAGAGCTTTGTGTTCCAGTTCCAGTGGTAAATGACAAGCTTTCCCAAACACTAGTTGATATGGGGACATTCCAAGTGGTGTTTTGAATGCTGTTCTGTATGCCCAAAGAGCATCATCCAACTTCTTCGACCAATCCTTTCTTGATGCATCCACAGTCTTTTCCAGAATCCTCTTTAGCTCTCTGTTGGATATCTCGGTTTGTCCACTTGTTTGGGGATGGTAAGATGTGGCTACCTTGTGTTTTACCCCATATCGTAGGAGAAGAGCTTCTAGTGGTCTGTTACAAAAATGGCTCCCTCCATCACTGATGAGTGCTCGTGGGACACTAAACCGGCTAAAGATATTCTTCTTGAGGAAGTTCATGACTACCCTGTTATCATTTGTTGGGGTTGCAATAGCCTCTATCCACTTGGAAACAGAGTCTACTGCTACCAAGATGTACTTGTTTGCATATGAGGTTGGGAATGGTCCCATGAAATCGATTCCCCACACATCAAACAATTCCAGTTCCAATATGAAATTTTGTGGCATCTCATTTCATTTGGGCAAGTTTCCAGATCGTTGGCATTCATTGCAGCTCTTTACTAGTTCTTTGGCATCCTTAAAAAGGGTGGGCCAAAAGAATCCGCTTTGTAACACCTTAGCTGCAGTTCTATCCCCTCCAAAGTGGCCTCCATAGCATGAGCCGTGGCAATTCCATAGGACCTCTCATCCCTCTTCTTCTGAAACACATCTTCTAAGGATTCCATCTGAACACTTCTTGAATAGATATGGCTCATCCCAGACAAAGTACTTTGCATCATTCATGAGCTTCCTTTTTTGATGTTTATTGATCTCTGGAGGCAATGCCCCAGTTGCCTTGAAGTTGGCAATGTCTGCGAACCATGGTGCTTTGTGAACTATCATCAACTGTTCATCAGGGAAAAACTCGTTCACACTTGTATCAGGTGTTCCACCTTTATCATAAGGAATCCTGGATAGGTGATCTGTTACCTTGTTCTCCACTCCTTTCTTGTCTCTGATTTCAATATTGAATTCCTGCAGCAATAAGATCCATCTTATTAGTCTTGGTTTTGATTCTTGCTTGGCAAACAAATATTTAAGTGCTGTGTGATCTGTAAAAACAATCACTTTAGCACCAATGAGGTATGATCTAAACTTGTCAAATGCAAAAACTATTGCTAGTAACTCCTTCTCAGTAGTGGTATCATTTCTTTGAGTATCATTAAGGACTTTGCTAACATAGTATATCACATGGACTAAGTTGTCTTTCCTCTGTCCTAACACTGCCCCAACTGCAAAATCAGATGCATCACACATCAACTCAAACGGTAAATTCCAATCAGGTGGGGAAATGATAGGAGCAGAGGACAACCTCATTTTCAAATTTTCAAAGGCTAACATGCATGTTTCATCAAAGATAAATGGTGTATCAGATACAAGGAGATTGCTTAAGGGCTTGGCTATCTTTGAAAAATCTTTAATAAACCTTCTGTAAAAACCAGCATGCCCCAAAAAGCTCCTAATTTCCCTGACATCATTGGGTGGAGGCAGTTTTTCAATAAGTTCTACTTTAGCTCTGTCAACCTCAATGCCTTGGTTAGAAACTTTGTGACCAAGGACTATTCCTCCTGTCACCATAAAGTGACATTTCTCCCAGTTCAAAACCAAATTGGTCTCTTGGCATCTTTTCAATACCAAGGCGAGGTGATGTAGGCAACTAGGGAAGGAATCTCCGAATACCGAGAAATCATCCATAAAAACTTCAATGAATTTTTCTATCATATCTGAAAAGATAGAAAGCATGCAGCGTTGGAAAGTTGCAGGTGCATTACATAGCCCAAATGGCATGCGCCTGTAGGCAAACACTCCATATGGGCAAGTGAATGAGGTTTTCTCTTGATCTCTGGGATCAACCACTATTTGGTTATATCCTGAATAACCGTCGAGAAAACAATAATATCGTGCGCTGCAAGTCTTTCCAACATCTGATCCATGAATGGAAGGGGGGAAATGATCTTTTCGTGTAGCCTCGTTGAGCTTCCTGTAGTATATGCACATCCGCCATCCTGTGACTGTCCTTGTAGGAATTAGTTCGTTCTTCTCATTGGGAACCACGGTAATTCCTCCTTTTTTGGGACGACATGCACGGGGCTAACCCAGGGGCTGTCTGAGATTGGGTAAATTACCCCCCCTTGCCACAACTTCATAACTTCCTTCTGTACCACTTCCTTCATGATTGGGTTCAACCTCCTTTGGGATTGAATGGATGGTTTGGCATCTTCTTCCAGCAGTATCTTGTGCATACATATGGCTGAACTTATCCCCTTCAGGTCAGCAAGTGTCCAACCAATGGCATCCTTGTGCTGTTGCAGTACTTTGATCAGTTCATCCTCTTGATCTTTGCTGAGGCATGAGCTTATGATCACTGGGTAATTTTTATTTTCTCCTAAGTATGCATATTTGAGAGTGGGTGGTAGTGCTTTGAGTTCAAGTTTGGGTGCTTCTGACTTTTCGTTCTCTTCCTTTGGTGCACCTAGTATGCCAATTTCTGTTGTTGCAACCTCTTCATTTGATGTACACTCTTCTTCTATTATTCTTTTGGGCTCTTCAGACTCTTCTTTTTCAAAACTCTCCTGCACCTCCTCTTCAAGTGAGTCCAACCTCATACATTCCCCCAGTTGTTCTTGTGGGTAACTCATGGCCTAGAACACATTGATTGTCATCTTTTCATTGTGTAATCTCAGGGTGAGATCACCTTTTTGGACATCAATGACCGCTCCAGCAGTGGCCAAGAACGGCCTTCCCAAGATAATTGAGGTCTTGGCTTCTTCCTGCATGTCCAGCACTACGAAGTCTGCTGGGAATATGAAGTCTCCCACTTTCACCAGCAAATCTTCTACTACGCCATGAGGGAATTTGAACGATCTGTCTGCCAACTGTAAGGCCATTTTTGTTGGTTTAGCCTCCTCTATCTTCATCTTCCTCATCATAGCTACTGACATCAAGTTGATGCTGGCTCCTAAGTCACAAAGAGCCTTTTCCACTGTGATTTCCCCTATAATACAAGGGATCTGAAAACTCCCAGGATCTTTCAATTTCTAGGGCAGTTTGTGCTGAATGATAGCACTACATTCTTCGGTTAATATCACAGTCTCATTATTCTTCCAGCTTCTCTTCTTAGTCATAAGCTCCTTCAAGAACTTGGCGTAGAGTGGCATTTGTTCTATTGCTTCAGCAAAGGGTATGTTGATTTGCAGTTTCTTGAAGATTTCCAAAAATCTCGAAAACTGATTGTCATCTCCTTTTTTCTTTAATTGCTGAGGGTATGGGACTCTTGGGGCGTCTGGCTTCAGCACTTTTTCCCCTTTTTGTGAATTCAAAGTGGGAACTCGAGCTTCGTCCTGCTCTTCTTCCTCTTTATTTGAGTCCTCTTTTTGTGGTTTCTGGGGGGTTTCCTTCAGTTCCTTCCCACTCCTAAGGGTGATAGCCTGACACTCCTCCCTTTGTGTTGAGCTAGTCTTGCTGTGAAGGTTGTGGTGGGAAATTTGCTTGAATAAGTAGCCAATTTGTGTCCCAAGTTTTTTGATGGCAGCATCCTGATTCTGCATATTGGACATCACCTCTTCTCGGAATGCTTTACTATCTTGAATCTCTTTGCCTATGCCTTCAAGTAGATTCTCAATCCTTGAGATTCTTTCATCAAATAATGATAGGTCAGGCTGAGGAGGGTTATTCTGGCCTTGATATGAATGTGGAGAGGTGTTGTTATGGGGGTGTTGATATGGTCTAGATGTGAAGTGTTGGTGGGCTGCATTGTTTGGATTTGGGCATCTTTGATCAAGGCTTTGGTCTTGTTAATTTTCCCACCCAAAGTTTGGGTGATTCCTCCATCCAGGGTTGTAGGTCTTGGAGTATGGATCATGGTTTTGCCTAGGTGAATTCCTAATGTAGTTGGCTTGCTCCTGACTACCCTCTGCTTCTTCATTCACTCCTTCTTGGGTTGTTGATGAAGTGGAGATTGCTGCTACTTGGTTCCTCTCCATCTTCTTGGTGAGGTCAGCCAGCTGCTGGGTAATGAGCTTGTTTTGGGCCAGCAGAGCATCTACATTGTTTACCTCCATTACTCCTCTTGTGTTCCCTCTTTCGGAAGCATAGAAGTAGTCGTTCTCTGCTACAGTTTCAATGACATCTATGGCCTCCTCAATGGTCTTCTTCTTGTTTAAAGATCCTCCGGATGAATGGTCTACAGCCTTCTTTGACTCATAAGAGAGCCCTAGCTGCACCCATTCATTAAACATATCGGGTGGGCACCTCCTTGTTAGGTCTTTAAACCTCTCCCATGATTCATATAGAGTCTCACCATCTTGTTGCCTGAAAGTTTGGACCTCAGCTCTCAGCCTATTGATTTGTTGAGGAGGGTAAAATCTTGCTAAGAATTTGTTCACCACATCTTCCCAAGTTGTCAAGCTCTCCCTTAGGAAAGACTCCAGCCACTTGGCTGCCTTATCCTTGAGTGAGAATGGAAATAAGAGTAGTCTATAGGCATCAGGATAAATACCATTAGACTTCATTGTGTCACATATTCTCAGGAAGGTGGTTAGATGTTGATTGGGGTCCTCTTGGACACTTCCTCCGAACGAACAGTTGTTCTTAACAAGGGTGATGAGCTGTGGTTTTAGTTCAAAATTGTTGGCATGGATGGTTGGCTTTTGAATGCTACTTCCACAGTTTCCTGGGTTTGGATTGATGTAAGAGCCTAAAACTCTTCTATCCTCCCCAGCATGCTTTGCTCGACCTCTTCCGCCATGGTTGTGAGCCTCTTCCTCACGATGGTTTTCCATGTTTTCTTCCATGTTTGGTTCAAAGTATTCCTCAAAGTGTTCCTCCTCTTCTTCAGCACCAACTACACGTTTTTCTCTTGCCTCCCTCTTTAGTCTAAGGAAGGTTCTCTCAGGTTCAGAATCAAAGGAAGTTGAAGCCCCGCTTCTTCTCCCTGCCATACAACCAACAAGTACAAGCAAAGAGAATAGGTGCAGAAAGTATATCTGTCAAAATTACTGTTAGTGTGAGTGATGCAATATATCAAACAGTTAGTGGGTTAGTGAGATGAATAGTAAATAACAAAGAAAAAATAGGGGGAAGGGAAGAAATTAACTAAAACAGGAAGTAGATGACTCAAACAGAAAATTAAATCAAACAAAAATAAAATGCTCAATCTAGTTATCCTCCAATCTAATCATTGTTGATGCACAATCAATCCCCGACAACGGCGCCATAAACTTGATGCACGGAAAACTTGTCTCTTAACAAATTTCCTTCGGTAAGTGTAACGAATTTGTCGTCAAGTAAAAACTCACAATAGAGTGAGGTCGAATCCCACAAGGGTTGATTGATCAAGCAACTTTAATTAGAGGAATGTTCTAGTTGAGCGAATCCAGGATTTGAGTTTAGAATTACAGAAAATAAAATGGCGGGAAGGTAAATGACAGAAAAAGTAAAAGCTAGAATTAAAGAACTGAAAGTAAATTATTGAAGTAAATTGCAGAATTGTAAATGGGAATGGAGGAATTGCTCATGAAAGTAAATGACAGAAAATAAAAAGAATGGGTAAGATCAGAAATGGGGAGTTCATTAGGCTTAGGAGATGTTGCATTCTCCGGATCAATTTTATTTTCATCTCTTCCTCAATCAATGCACTCATTGATCTCCTTGGCAATCTTAAGTGATTGAATTACAATTTCTTGTAATTCAACTCACAAATCTTGATCAATAGCCAATTCCTTGGTCAATTGCTCATGAGAAGAGATGAAGTATGGTCACCGATTATACTACATGCATTTCCCAAATCAAGTGTTGAGAGGATTATAGTCACATATCCATCCAAACCCAATTTGGTCCAGCATGAGAAAGCATTTCTAGCTTGATCTCTTCATTCCTTTTTCAAGGTTCAGAAGAGATCCAAGTATGAATAGCTTCTTTTCCAAGATAACTACCCAATTGGATGAAGATCGAAAGCTTTCAAGTAAAATCAAGAGAAAAGATAGAAGAATAATGAAAACTAGTATTGATCCATCAAATTACAACAGAGCTCCCTAACCCAATGAAATGAGTTTAGTTGTTCATAGCTCTGGAAAATGAAAACAAAGATGGAAAATACATGATGAAACTAGAAGTGCAGAGAAAGTAAAATATAGAGAGTAATTCTATGCCAAGAGGCTCCCTATATTTTTCCAACTCACAAAATAATTCAAAGTTACTCCTATATATACTACTCTTCTACTCTTCTAGTTGGTTCTTCAAGTCTTGGGTCTGGGCCTTTGGATCTTGAGTTTGAAGCAGTTATCTTCTTCATTGGGCTTGGCTTTACTTGCAGAGAGAAATTGTGAAGTGGGCAGAGACTTTAGCTCAGGACGTTAGTGGTGTTAACGTTCAGTGAAAATATGGGTTTGAGAACGTTAGTGACATTCAACTTTTTCACTAACGTTCCTTACCCAAGTAAGAGCCACGTTAACCTCAACGTTAGTGGCACAAACGTTGCCACTAACGTTGCCTCTTTGTCCTTCGAGCACGTTATTGGGACTCAACTTTTCCAATAACGTTGAGAAGCCTCCCCCTTCCCAACATTAGAGTCCACGTTAACTTAGTTAACGTGGCTCTTTTAACGTAGGCTTGCCAACCTTCGAGAACGTTAGTGACACTTAACATTGTCACTAACGTTCCAATGTGCCCCTTAGCTCCCACGTTAGAGTCCACGTTAACTAGGTTAACGTGGCTTCTAACGTGGCCTATGCTAGCCATCTCCAACGTTAGTGACAAAGTTGAGTGTCACTAACGTTGGTTCAACATTCCCTTATCCACGTTAGCTTCCACGTTAACTAAGTTAACGTGGGAGTTAACGTGGCTCATGGTGGCATGTGTGGGCTCCTTCCAACGTTAGTGACAATGTTAGGTGTCACTAACGTTGGCGTCACCTCCCTTCTTTACGTTAGCTTCCACGTTAACTAGGTTAACGTGGGAGTTAACGTGGCCTAGTGTGACTTGGCCAACGTTAGTGATAATGTTGAATATCACTAACGTTGGCTTCCCCCCTTTCTTCTTAACGTTAGAGGCCACGTTAACTAAGTTAACGTGGTGACTAACATGGCCACTCATGAGCTTGGTCCAACATTAGTGATAATGTTAAGTGTCACTAACGTTGGCTCCATTTCCTTTCTTCCACGTTAAAGTTCACGTTTACTTAGTTAACGTGACTCTTAACGTGGGAAATGATGGCTTCGAGAGCGTTATTGGCAATCACTTTTCTCATTAACTTTGCAAGTTACTCCCATTCCACGTTAGTGTTAACGTTAGTGTAACTGACGTAGCCACTAATGTGGTTCTTCTTTTCTTCCTTTGTCCTGAAATCAAGCAATAAAGTGCATCAAAGTTCTAGTCCAAGTCATGGGAAATGCAACATCCAATTTGTCCTTAAATTCATGCAAAATCCTCATGAAATCATGTAAAGTGCACAATGTATGCTTGAATCAAGATGTAAGTGAATATCTACCCAAAACTAGCTTATTTCCTAAGGAAATGCATGAAACTACCCTAAAAACAATAAAGAAAAGGTCAGTAAAGCTGGCCAAAATGCCCTGGCATCACTGAGATCCGGAAAGTCTAAACCTTGTCTGTGGTATTCCGAGTAGGATCTGGGAAAGGATGGCTGTGACGAACTTTAAACTCACGAGTGTTGGGCATAGTGACAGACGCAAAAGGAGGGTGAATCCTATTCCAACATGATCGAGAACCTCCAGATGATTAGCCATGCCGTGACAGAGCATTTGGACCATTTTCACAGAGAGGATGGGATGTAGCCATTGACAACGGTGATGCCCTTACAGAAAGCTTGCCATGGAAAGGAGTAGGACTGATTGGATGAAGACAGCAGGAAAGCAGAAGTTCAGAAGAACGAAGGCATCTCTATACGCTTATCTGAAATTCTCACCAATGAATTACATAAGTATTTCTATCTTTATTTTCTATTTATTTATTATAATTCGAAAACTCCATAACCATTCGATATCCGCCTGACTGAGATTTACAAGGTGACCATAGCTTGCTTCATACCAACAATCTCCGTGGGATCGACCCTTACTCACGTAAGGTTTTATTACTTGGATGACCCAGTGCACTTGCTGGTTAGTTGTGCGAAGTTGTGAAGTTATGTTTGGACCATGGTATTGTGCACCAGTTATTGGCACCATTGCCAGGGAGAGAACGAACAACAAATTTTACAATCTCAGAGTAACAATTTCGCATACCAGAGAGCATATCCAAGACCAGGTTTGTTGGAATTGAATTTAGTTTTTGATGAAGAAGCCACAAATTTCATGGAGGAATCATTAAAAACTGCACTCTCTTTGGTTACGTAACTTAAACCAGATTTTTCAAATAATGGTCTTTGACTTGCAAGTAATTTGTCCAAGTTACTAGAACTTTGAGCAAATTTTGCTAAGTCACCATTCAGCCTTTTAATAATTTTCTTTAGTCTTTCATTTAAAGCAATAAGCTCTTGAGAACGATCCACAATATGCTTTTCTTTTAATTTTTCAAGTTGAGATTTTAGAAATCTGTTTTCTTCAATATTATCGAAAGCACATTCAGTTTCCTTCACTTTTTCTTTCAAAAAATCATTTTCAGCTTTCAACATATCTTTTTCAGATTTGCATTTTGTGTATTTTTCCAACAATTTTGAAGTATTTAATGTAAGATCCTCAATTATAACATGTAAATCATCTATGGACAAGTCATAATAATTTATCTCATCAAGATGATCATTAACAGGCATGAAGCAGATTTTATCTTCACCTTCAGAATCTTCTTCCTCATTAGAGTCATTCTCAAGATCCTCCCAAGCTTCCATGAGCACTCTCTTCTTTTCTTTCTTCCCTTTGTCCTCCTTCTTGAGCTTTGGACAGTTGAACTTAAAATGTCCAGCCTCCTTGCAATTGTGATAATTCACCTTGCTCAAGTCCATCTTGTGTTCCTTTGAGCTTGAACCCTTATACTTGCCTTTGTTCTTCATCATCCTTCTAAATCTCCTAACAAAAAATATGAGTTCATCACCTGAAATACCATCACTAGACTCACTCTCTTTTGATTCTATTTTTGACTTGAGGGCTATTCCCTTTTTCTTTGAGTCTGGGTTTGTGTGTCTGGCTTCATAGGCAATGAGTTTTCCTCTCAGCTCATCATAGGTTATAGGGCTTAGGTTATTGCTCTCGGCTAGGACAGTGGCAGTAGTTTCCCATTCTTTTGTGAGGCTTCTAAGGAGTTTTCTCACTAGGGTTTGTTCTGAGTAGTTTGTACCCATAGCATCAAGGTTGTTGATTATGATTGAGAATCTATCAAACACTTCATCAATGCTTTCTCCATCCTTTATATTGAACATCTCGTACTCTTTTCGCAGCATATCAATCCTCGTTTCTTTGACTTGTTTAGCACCTTCGTGTGTAACCTAGAGTTTTTCCCAGATTTCTTTGCCTGTCTTGCATCTAGACACCTTTCGGTACTCTTCAAAGTTGATAGCACAGTGAAAAAGGTTGATGGTTTTAGCATTCAGCTTCATCTTCTTGTTGTCGTCTTCATTCCATTCAGCTTATTCTTTTGGAGTTACCACTCCATCAACACTTGTTTTTGTTGGAATCTTGGGATCGCTCATAACAATCTTCCATATGTTGTAGTCAATGGATTGGATGAAGATCCTCATCCTCTCTTTCCAGTAGGCATAGTTCTTCCCGTTGAAGAAGGGAGGCCTATTGTTTGACTGGCCTTCAGTTAGAGTGTAGGCAACCGTGGTTGTGCCCAAGTTGTTTGCCATTGGACCTTTGATCCAAGCGGTGAAGCTTAATTCTTGAGACCTACCAATTGAAGGTTGTAGAAAGCTTGATTCTTTTACTTTAATGAAATAACTCTTTTAAAATAAACCTGCAATCTGAGCAGCAGAAAATTTATGAGACAATTCCATTTTATCTCATGAATATCAGAAAACAAAATAGAGCAGGGAAGAGAGAAGTTGACTGAAAGAGCGAAACTCTCGTGCGATCTAGAATTTTCTAAAAATAAATTCCCGTTGTGAGAATAGCTTCTAGACCGACAAGAATTCCTTCCTTACAAAAGTTTTGTTTATCACTTAAGCAAACCCAATAAAATTGATAACCGAGTATTCAAACCCCGGGTCGTCTTCTCAAGGAATTGCAGGGAAGTATGATTTATTATTGGTTATGGAAAAGGTAGAGTTTTGGGTTTTTAAAATAAAGAACAAGTAATTTAAATGGCAGGGAAAATAAATTAATGATTAATAAAACTCTGGGCAAGGTATGAAAATTCAGAAGTCCTATCCTAGTTATCCTTATCGATGGTGATGAGAATTGAGTTTTAATCCCACTTAGTTAACCTTTACTAGAACAAAGGAAAGTCAAGTGGACTAATTAGTCTGATCCTCAAGTCCTAGCCAACTCCTAAGGAAAGACTAGAGTTAATGGAATTCAATTCAATTAGCAAAAATAACAATTATCAACCACGATGAGTTTGATTACTCAAGAGTTTCCAGTTAATCAATTAAAGCCAAGAATATAAAAAGCTAAATATAAATCATAAATTTGAAGTACCTCAAATTATATTAAATAAAACATTCAAATCTAAATACAAAGAATTCATAAGCCAAATTGGTAACATGAGTCAGATATGAATAAAAGCATTAGAATAAATAGAAATATAAAAGAAATATTGAACCTGAGAAGAAGTTGAAATAATAAGTTGAAATATTAAGAAATCCTAATTCCTTTAAGAGGAATCCTAATCCTAAATCCTAAATCCTAAGAGAGAGAAGAGAACCTCTCTCTCTAAAAACTACATCTAAATTCTAAAACTATGTATCAATGTATGTTGTATGAGTTGTCTGATGAATGGATGCATTCTTCCAATTTTATAGCCTCTAATCTATTTTTCTGGGCCGAGAACTGGGTCAGAAACAGCCCAGAATTCGCTGGTTTCGAATTCAAACACGCTGGTTTTTTGGCCACTGCAATGCATCTGCGTAGATCACGCATTCGCGTCACTTATTGTCAGGGCAACTATGGCAAATTATATATCAAATTGAAGCTCCGGACGTTAGCTTTCCATTGCAACTAAAACCGCATCATTTGGACCTCTGTAGCTCAATTTATGGTCGTTTTAGTGCGAGAGGGTCAGGGTGATAGCTTTGCAGTTCCTTCAACTTCTTGTATTCCTTCCACTTTTGCATGCTTCCTTTCCATCCTCTAAGCCATTCCTGCCCTGTAATTTCTGAAGACACTTAATACACATATCAAGGCATCGAATGGTAATAAGTGAAGATTAATATTAGCAAATATAAGGCCAAAGAAGCATGTTTTCAATCATAGCACAAAATCAGGAAGGGAAACGTAAACTCATGCAAATCATATGAATAAGTGTATGAAAGATTGATAAAATCCACTCAATTGAGCACAAGATAAACCATAAAATAGTGATTTATCAACCTCCCCACACTTAAACATTAGCATGTCCTCATGCTAAGCTCAAGAGAAGCTATAAAGGAGTGAAGAGGAATGGTAAAATGTATGAAATGCAATCCTATCTATATGAATGCAACTAAATGTGAAATGCTTCTACCTACATGGTTAAAAATAAATAAGTTCTCCAAGACAAACATAAATCAAATTCCACTAATTCAAACCATACAGTAAAAACAAGTAAACTTGTAAGAAGATAGCTCATGAAAGTAGGGAATATAGAATCAAGCATTGAACCCTTACTGGTAGTGTATATCACTCTAACTCTCAAGTGTCTAGGATCAATCACTCTACTCTTCCCTTTCTCAACTTTGTTCTTCATCTAACCAATCAACAAATATTTAGTATACCAATGCAAACATCATGAGGTCTTTTCAGAGTTGTAATGGGGCTGAGGTAAAGGATATATATATATATATATATATATATATATATATATATATATATATATATAATAAGTGAGCTAACAAAGTAAATCCTTGATTAGTCTAAGATCTCACCTAACATATACATACTTTATATAATTTAAAATGCTTTACCTAGCTACCCAAAATTTTTCTCACTTTTGTATTACATGCTCATGTATCAAACATATTTTTGAATTTTGTCCCATGTGCATTGATTCTTTTTATTTTGTATTTGGGGTAATATTATTTTTCTCTCTTTTTTTTTTTGTATCCCCTTATTTAATTACTTAATATTTTTTTCAATGCACATGGTAATTTAATTATTTTGATTTCACATGAGCATGGTTCCCAAATTTTCAAATAACTTATTCAATTTAATTTCCTTTTTTTTCTATCATCCCATGTTCCCATAAAATTCCCCATACTTAAATTATACACAATATCTATCTTAAGCTAACTAAGGATTCAACTTGAGATTTTTATTTTATTTTTCTGCTTAAGGCTAGTAATGTGGTTATGGAATAGAGGGGGTTAAAAAGCTCAAAGTGGCTAACAAGGGTGACATAAAAGGGTAGGCTTATTTGGGATAAGTGAGTGAAAACAAGTAATGGACTCAATCATATGCAAGCATGTAAATACACTAAATAATGGACATATAGAGTGGAACAAGGTAAAGATTACAATCATAGGCAAGAAAACACACAAGGAAAAATATTATGGTTAAATAGGGTAACCATGTAATTAAGCTCAAATCTCACGGGTTGTGTGTTCTTAGCTTTTTAAACTATGTTCCGATTACAACTTCAAACAAGTTTTAACAGAAAAAAATTTTCAATTTAAATTAGTGAAATACTATAAAAATTTCTTGAAAAAGAAAATATTACTTCAACCAAGTGGTAAAATATGCACAAAATCAAATAAACATGCAATCAAACATGCAAATGCAATAATGAACAAACAAAGAAAATAAAATAATGGTGTTGGAAAGAAGAAAATAGCTAACCCATAGAGATCGGTATCAACCTCCCCACACTTAAAGATTGCACCGTCCTCGGTGCATGCTAAGATGTGCAGGGGGATGGGTTGCGAGCTATAACTGCTGTTATTTCTCTAAAGATTGTGCAGACGGACTGGCTTGTCTCCCCATTAAGAGGCTTTTCCTCTCCCTTCGTGGTGGCCATCCTGAAAGAAGAGGGAAAAGAAGAAAAGTAATCCAAAAATAAAGATAGAAAATAAATAAAATATGGGTGTTAATACCAGATAATAAGGGTCTCAATTACATGGTAGCTACAATATGCAAGTGAAAAAAAATAGTAGAAGTACATGGCAAATCAAGAGTGCAAAAATTTGCAACAATGGGGAAGAGAGTGGGTAAGGAAAGATAATATAAATTCATGTCAATGCAAAAGTAATACAGGTATAAAAGATTGGCATTGATTTAAATAATATTATCTAACCAGAATAACACAAGTCACTAAGCACCCAAAATAATTCAAGAGAAGATGCAACAGTTAAATAAAAAAATTTTAACACCAAAGGAAAAATAATTAATTTAGAAAAGAGAATAAAAATATGCACAAAATTAAGATGCAATGAATGAAATATGCAAATAAATTAAGTAAAATAAAATGAAAGATAAGAAGAATGGGAGGGGAAAGAAGGGAAGAAGGAGTAAGTAAGAAACACTACAAGAAAATAAAACATTTGTAACAAAAAATTTGTATCAAATTTAAAATTGTTACAAAAAAATAGTATTTTGTAATAATAATTAGTGATTGTTACAAAAGGATAATGTTTTGTAACAACCTGTTTTATCTTATTACAAATTATGTTAGTTTTTGTAACGAGATGGTGTTTTATTACAAAATATTATAATATTTTGTAACAAAAAAAAAATAAGTTGCAAAAATTCAAAATATTTTGTAACAAAATATTTTTTTTGTTTCAAAAATTCTAATTGTTTTGTAACAAAAGAACTTTCTGTTTCAAAAACTCCAGTTATTTTGTAACAAAAAATTAATTTGTCACAAAATTTAATATTGTTTGTAACAAGTTAATTATTTGTCCCAAAATATAAGTATATTTTATAACAAATTTTTTTTTGAAAGTTTTAAATACTTTAAGAGTAAAAAAAATGTGTATATATTTTTTTTAAATAATTTTATTTTATTTCAAAAATTAAAATTGTTTATATAGTGTGTAAGATGTAAAAATTTTAGAAGATCTTATTAAGAGCTAATTTAGATTTATTTATCATTAAGTATTTTAATCTCTGAAATTAAGATAATTAAAATAAATTCTGATTAATTGAGTTTAAAATAATTTAAGATTTTATCTGATTTTATAATTATTGAATTATTTTTTATATTTAAATTATAAAATTTAGCAAATGTAAAATAATAAGAACTTTATATGATTTGGTTTAAATATTTTAGATTTTGAAATTTAATATTTTAATTTTTATAAACAAAGAAAATTAATTATATTATCTCTAATACTTTAATTAGAATATTTTATTAAAATTAATTTGTAAATTTATGATTAAATAATATTTTTTTAAAGATAAAAAAAATTAATTGTATTATCATATATTTTTAATTAGAGTAATTTATTGAAAATCAATAAGTATTTTTATATCACAAATAATATTTTAAAATTTAGAGATTAAGTTAGTTTTTCAAATATTAATATTTTATACTCTAATTTTATTAAAAATATTTTACTCAAATTAAACCCAAAATCCCTAATTTTATACACAAATCCTAACTCCTTTTACCCCGCCGTTTTACTGCCATTCACCACCGCCATTCGTTCCCAAAAATCCAATACTACTTCTGAAAACAAATGAAAAGAAAGAAAGAAAGAAAGAAAGAAAGAAAGAAACAGAGGGAGCGAAGAGGAGAAATGGGGAAAAGAAAAGGAGAAAAGGAGAGGAAGTGAGGGGGAGTTGCGCCGGCGGCACTAAACCCACTGTCGCCGTTGATGTCGCCGAGGGAAGGAGGACCGCGACCGTCACAAGGAGTCCTGTCGACGTCATCCTCGCGAGCTATCACCACCTCGCCGTCCCTAAGTTGCAACGCCGTAGAGCTAGTCTCGCCGCCATCGCCGTTCGCGCCCCATCGCCACCGCTGATCTGCTGCCGAGCGATAGATCCACGAAGAGAGAAAGAGAGGGAGCTCGCGCTGCCTTATCACGCATCAGATCCGCCGTTCGCCGTCGCCGCCTCTGTTCCGTCGTCATCTCTTCTCGCAAGCAAGTCTTTTTCCCTTTCTCTTCCTCTTTGCCTCCAATTAATTATATTCATTACTCAATTTCCTTGTTTCTACAGCAAAATGTTGACGAGGCTGCAGAGAAACTTAGGGCTAAAGGATGCGCCTCTTGAAGATGAGGAAATTGAAGGTTGGACTTGTTTGCCAATTTCATTATTCTAAATAAATTTGCCCAGACTTCTTCATTGCAAATACAATCTGTTTTAAAATGGATAGTTTTTTTAGTCTTCCTATGTTTTCCTGATAATGCAACACAGGGTCCTGAATCTTGATAATGTAAACTTTATTTTTAATTGATCCAATGTTAAGTACTGTTGTTGTGTGCTTGTTAATACCACCAATACTTACTGATTTTAATTGTTCATTGCTTAGTCATGGTGATTATTTTAATTATTGAATGCCAATGATATTTTTTCTTATAAATGATAATGAGTAATGGTTTGGGGTTTGTCTTGAAGCCTGAAACTTAATTGAACTGATTGTATTTGCCCACCTATCTGCAGTGGCTGAAGATGATGCTTCCTTGGTCAAGCAAATTGGCCAGAGTTTCTGGTATTCTAAAATAGAGGTATATTCCTCTTCTTATATTCATGAATAGTCAGTTTTATTCCTTGTTAACATACATGCATCATCTATGTATGGAAGACTAAACATAGATCGAATCCATTTTCTTATCAAGACAAGAAGGGAGGAACAAATCTAAGCTGCTCATGACGAAGCCATGTTTGGTGCTTCAGCACTTCCCCCTCCTACTAGTACTGACAGTGAGCCTGAAAGGGAGAATGAGAAAGAAGTTGATAAAAAAGCTGTTGTTACAAGCCTCTTAAGTGAAACGGTAAGTGGTTTCACTGCAGACTTATGTGGATAAGCATGATGAGTCATTTAAGTAATCCTTGTATTTGTGTGTGCATTTGTTGTTGAATAATTTCTCACATTAAGTTGTTATTGCTGCTCTATACTTGCTGTTGGTTGCTGCTGATTTTTCCCCCTCATTGCTTGCTTATTGAATGATTGTTAAATTCAATGAGAAAGGAAATGCTGCTGAGTTATTGTTGTTTGTGTTGGAATAGATGATGGTTGCTGAACTGAGATTGGTTTTATTGATAAATCTGTTGCTGAAATCGTGTAGTTTGGCTTGATTGATTTTCTGTTGAATTAATGGATAAATTGCTGTGCCCCTGCTGCTTGCAAGTGTAATGGTTATTGACTTAAATGAATAGAATGCTGCCTGAATCCATTACCTTTGTTCATTTTACTATTTTGAATGCTGTATGATGGGCCATTGATTGCTGTTCTGCTGAGTGCTGCTCTGCTTCTTGCTGGTTGGATTAGTTTTAATTGTTTCCTCATGTTTTCTTGCTGGAATTAGCTTATTTACTTCCTTCCTATGAATTCATTATGATTTTTTGTGTTTTTAACTATCAAGCAATTCATATTGAATTTGAATTGATTGATTGAAATTGTGAAATAGGCAAATTTACTGCTGAAATGCTACCGGAATTTATCTTAAGTTGTTTTCAATATTCATCTTTGATTCAATTAATTGATTGAGTTGGTATTTAATTGCTTTTAGTTTTCAACTGTTGCTAAGCTCAATTGATTGATTATCCGGCTAAGTGCTTCACTGTTTTGGTTGTTGGAAGCTGGAAGCTTTGGGTTTTGTTATTCACTATTTGGTTGTTGTCCTATTTGGTTGCTCAATTAAACTGCATTGTGTTGTTTGAGCAAACAAGTTCTATTTGACGAATTTGTGTCAAAATAGACCCTTGTTTGCTACATGATTTCTGATTGCCTCAAGATATTTCTTTTGACTATGCACCTAACTTTTTGTTTCGGATTTTCTTATTTATAGGAGTGCTGAAATGGTGACATGCTACTTTGAAGGCTCAAGAATATTTTGATTCATAGAGACACTAATCTATGTTAGAACTTTTAACTTTTGGTTGAACTTGTGCAAGACATATAACTTGTAGAACTAATCAATGTACTCACTAATGTTATTTTGTTCTAAAACAATTTTAGTTAAATGAGGCATGTTTGAATTATGTATGTTTTTACATATTATATAAATGTAGACTTGCGTAATAAAATAGTTAATATATTAGTTAATTAAAAAAATATTACAAAATAATTATTTTACTTTTGTAACTAAAGAAAAAAAATGTTACAAAATCAAGTTACATTTTTTAACAAAATTTTTTGATCGGAAAAAATAGATTGTCATGAAAAATACCTTGAAGATCAAAATTTGTTACCACTTTTGTAATGGCTTCTGGTTTTTTGTATTAGAAAAAATTATTAAAAAATATCATATTGAATTGTAACAGTTCCATTTTTCGTTACAAAAACTTTTTGTAACGGGACTTACTGCAACGGCCCATTTTTTTGTTACAAAAAACTTTTGTTTCGAAATTTCGACGTTTTGTAACAATTTTTTTGTTACAAATACACCTTTTCCTTGTAGTGAAAGGAAGGAGGAAAAATTAGGATTGGGGAAGAAAAGATAAGATTTTGGCGCTGATTTGGATAACCTGTGCAGCGCAGGCAATGCGAGTGCGTGGGTTACGCGTTCGCGCGGATAGCGCTTCTAGGAAGTGACGCGGACGCGTGGGTCACGTGTTCGCGTGGAGTGATTTGTGCCATTAGCGTGAGGGCAGCCTCGAAGTCACGCAACTCTCTGTTTTAAATGTATTTTGCCAAAAATCTGGGTGACGCGGTAGCGTGGTTGACGCGATCGCGTGGATGGACATATTTGCAAAACGACGCGGACGCGTGGGCACGCGTTCGCGTGGGGGACGCGTTCACGTGGTAAGGCTTGTGCTTCTAGACCGTTCCAGGGAAGTATGATTTATTATTGGTTATGGAAAAGGTAGAATTTTGGGTTTTTAAAATAAAGAACAAGTAATTTAAATAGCTGGGAAAATAAATTAATGATTAATAAAACTCTTGGCAAGGTATGAAAATTCGGAAGTCCTATCTTAGTTATCCTTATCGATGGTGATGAGAATTGAGTTTTAATCCCACTTAGTTAACCTTTACTAGAACAAAGGAAAGTCAAGTGGACTAATTAGTCTGATCCTCAAGTCCTAGCCAACTCCTAAGGAAAGACTAGAGTTAGTGGAATTCAATGCAATTAGCAAAAATAACAATTATCAACCATGATGAGTTTGATAACTCAAGAGTTTCCAGTTAATCAATTAAAGTCAAGAATATATAAAGCTAAATGTAAATCATAAATCTGAAGTACCTCAAATTATATTAAATAAAACATTCAAATCTAAATACGAAGAATTCATAAGCCAAATTGGTAACATGAGTCAGATACGAATAAAAGCATTAGAATAAATAGAAATATAAAAGAAATATTGAACCTGAGAAGAAGTTGAAATAATAAGTTGAAATAATAAGAAATCCTAATTCCTTTAAGAGGAATCCTAATCCTAAATTCTAAATCCTAAGAGAGAGGAGATAACCTCTCTCTCTAAAAACTACATCTAAATTCCAAAACTATGTATGAGTGTATGCTTTATGAGTTATCTGATGAATGGATGTATTATTCCACTTTATAGCCTCTAATTTGTGTTTTCTGGGCCGAGAACTGGGTCAGAAACAGCCCAGAATTCGCTGGTTTCGAATTCAAACACGCTGGTTTTTTTGCCACTGCGACGCGTCCGCGTGGATCATACGTTCGCGTCACTTATCGTCAAGGAAACTATGGAAAATTATATATTAAATCGAAACCCCGGACGTTAGCTTTCCAACACAACTGGAACCGCATCATTTGGACCTCTGTAGCTTAAGTTATGGTTGTTTTAGTGCGAGAGGGTCAAGCTGACAGCTTTGCAGTTTCTTCAACTTCTTGTATTCCTTCCACTTTTGCATGCTTCCTTTCCATCCTCTATGCCATTCCTGCCCTGTAATCTCTGAAGACACTTAACACACATATCAAGGAATCGAATGGTAATAAGCGAAGATTAATATTAGCAAATATAAGGCCAAAGAAGCATGTTTTCAATCATAGCACAAAATCAAGAAGGGAAACGTAAACTCATGCAAATCATATGAATAAGTGTATGAAAGATTGATAAAATCCACTCAATTGAGCAAAAGATAAACCATAAAATAGTGGTTTATCAACCTCCCCACACTTAAACATTAGCATGTCCTCATGCTATGCCCAAGAGAAGCTATAAAGGAGTGAAGAGGCATGGTAAAATGTATGAAATGCAATCCTATCTATAAGAATGCAACTAAATGTGAAATGCTTCTACCTAATTGGTTAAAAATAAATAAGTTCTCCAAGACAAACATAAATCAAATTCCACTAATTCAAACCATACAGTAAAAACAAGTAAACTTGTAAGAAGATAGCTCATGAAAGCAGGAAATATAGAATCAAGCATTGAACCCTTACTGGTAGTGTATATCACTCTAACTCTCAAGTGTCTAGGGTCAATCACTCTACTCTTCCCTAGTCATGCTTTCTCAACCTTGTTCTTCATCTAACCAATCAACAAATATTTAGTATACCAATGCAAACATCATGAGGTCTTTTTAGGATTGTAATGGGGCTGAGGTAAAGGTAAGGATATATATATATAAGGCTAAGTGAGCTAACAAAGTGAATCCTTGATTAGTCTAAGATCTCACCTAACATATACATACTTTATATAATTTAAAATGCTTTACCTAGCTACCCAAAAATTTTCCCACTTTTGTATTACATGCTCATGTATCAAACTTATTTTTGAATTTTGTCCCATGTGCATTGATTCTTTTTATTTTGCATTTGGGGTAATATTATTTTTCTCTCTTTTTTTTTGTATCCCCTTATTTAATTACTTAATATTTTTTTTCAATGCACATGGTAATTTAATTATTTTGATTTCACATGAGCATGCTTCCCAAATTTTCAAATAACTTATTCAATTTAATTCCCTTTTTTTTTTTCTATCATCCCATGTTCCCATAAAATTTCCCATACTTAAATTATACACAATATCTATCTTAAGCTAACCAAGGATTCAACTTGGAATTTTTATTTTGTTTTTCTGCTTAAGGCTAGTAATGTGGTTATGGAATAGAGGGGGGTTAAAAAGCTCAAAGTGGCTAACAAGGGTGACATAAAAGTGTAGGCTTATTTGGGATAAGTGAGTGAAAATAAGTAATGGCCTCAATCATATGCAAGCATGTAAATACACTAAATAATGGACATATAGAGTGGAACAAGGTAAAGATTACAATCATAGGCAAGAAAACACACAAGGAAAAATATTATGGTTAAATAGGGTAACCATGTAATTAAGCTCAAATCTCACGGGTTGTGTGTTCTTATCTTTTTAAACTATGTTCCAAATACAACTTCAAACAAGTTTTAACAGAAAAAAAATTTTCAATTTAAATTAGTGAAATACTATAAAAATTTCTTGAAAAAGAAAATATTACTTCAACCAAGTGGTAAAATATGCACAAAATCAAATAAACATGCAATCAAACATGCAAATGCAATAATAAACAAACAAAGAAAATAAAACAACGGTGTTGTAAAGAAGAAAATAGCTAACCCATAGAGATCGATATCGACCTCCCCACACTTAAATATTGCACCGTCCTCGGTGCATACTAAGATGTGCAAGTAGATGGGTTGCGAGCTATAACCGCTGTTATTTCTCTAAAGATTGTGCAGACGGACTGGCTTGTCTCCCCATTAAGAGGCTTTTCCTCTTCCTTCGTGGTGGCCATCCTGAAAGAAGAGGGAAAAGAAGAAAAGTAACCCAAAAATAAAGGTAAAAAATAAATAAAATATGGGTGTTAATGCCAGATAATAAGGGTCTCAATTACATGGTAGCTACAACATGTAAGTGAAAAAAAATAGTAGAAGTACATGGCAAATCAAGAGTGTAAAAATTTGCAACAATGGGGAAGAGAGTGGGTAAGAAAAGATAATATAAATTCATGTCAATGCAAAAATAATACAGGTATAAAAGATTGGCATTGATTTAAATAATATTACCTAACCAGAATAACACAAGTCACTAAGCACCCAAAATAATTCAAGAGAAGATGCAACAGTTAAAAAAGAAAATTTTAACACCAAAGGAAAAACAATTAATTTGGAAAAGAAAATAAAAATATGCACAAAATTAAGATGCAATGAATGAAATATGCAAATAAATTAAGTAAAATAAAATGAAAGATAAGAAGAATGGGAGGGGAAAGAAGGGAAGAAGAAGTAAGTAAGAAAGGAGGGAGGAAAAATTAGGATTGGGGAAGAAAAGATAAGATTTTGGCGCTGATTTGGATAAGCTGTGCAGCGCAGGCGACGCGAGCGCGTGGGTTACGCGTTCGCGCGGATAGCGCTTCTAGGAAGTGACGCGGACGCGTGGGTCACGCGTTCGCGTGGAGTGATTCTTGCCATTAGTGCGAGGGCAGCCTCGCGGTCGTGCAACTCTCTGTTTTAAATGCATTTTGCCAAAAATCTGGGTGACGCGGTAGCGTGGTTGACGCGATCGCGTGGATGGCCATATTTGCAAAATGATGCGGATGCATGGGGCACGCGTTCGCGTGGTAAGGCTTGTGCTTCTAGCACCGTTCCAGCCCCATTCCAACCTAACTTGCTGCTAAACACCCGTTTACGTCGATTTTACAGGGCCACGCGTTCGCATGGGTGACGTGGGCGCGTGGGAGGCATTTTTACCACATGATGCGGATGCGTCAGCGACGCGGTCGCGTGGATCAATTTGTGCCAAAGGCACGCCTCCAGCCACGCTCTCGCGTGACTCTCTGTTCAATTCTCTTTTCTTCAAAACGTGCTGGTGACGCGGACGCGTCAGCGACGCTGCCGCGTCGCGTGCGTGTTTTTTTTTTAATAATGCAATGCTAATATGAATGTTATGCATGATTCCAGGTCCAATCGAAACTCAAAAACAAACAAAACAGACTAGAATTAAAACTAAAAAAGGGACGATCATACCATGGTGGGTTGTCTCCCACCTAGCACTTTTAGTTAAAGTCCTTAAGTTGGACATTTGGTGAGCTCCCTGTTATGGTGGCTTGTGCTTGAACTCGTCTTGAAACTTCCACCAATGTTTGGACTTCCAATAAGCTCTATCAATACCAAGTAAATTCCTCAAGCTTTGATGGAGTTCTTCACAAGCTTTGAGCTCCCAAAATTGATCCTCATATATTCCTGGATCCCAAATCTTGTTTCTACACCCGTCTTCAAGTTGATTATCATGATTCCATCTGGGTGGTTCAGCCTTAGAATTCTCACTGAAGCGTCCAAACAACTTCCCAGACCCATTCAATTGAGCTCTACACCAACCTTTGCGTTTAAACTTAAAGCTTCCAACCATAATGAACCTTGCAGGACAATTCTTACCACTGACCATCTTCCTCTTACTCTTAATGCCATAAAGAGCTCTAAGTTGACCATCCGTCTCCAGTAGCCCATATTCAACTGGGAAGGTAAAGGTGAAGGATAAGAATTTTACCCACTTGAACGTTGTGTTGGACGGTAATGGCCTTGGGAGAGGTGTTTCTAATGAACTTGCAAGCTCCACTCCCTTGTGCTCTTCTCTAACAACTTCCACCTCCTTGTAAGCTTCTTCAATTTCAACCTCTTCCTCTTGGTAGCTTTCTTCTAATTCAATCTCCTCTTCACTACTTTCCAAGGGCATGGGAAGTTGTGCTTCTTCTTCTTGAATCTCCATCTCTTGATCGACTTCTTCCAAGTCCTTTACCAACCATGACATGCCTTGTAGGTTGTACACCCTCGTCAACATCAAATGCAACCGTCTTGGAAGGAGGTTCTATAACCTGACTTTCCCATGGAGGTTCAGCATCTCCTAAATCTTCAACCATTTTTTCCTCTGCAACTATTATGGCTTCCTCCACTTGTTCCAATACAAAGCCATGTTCCTCATTGTCCACCGAATTTTCTAGGGTCTCCTTCATGCTACGCTCTTCTTTTGATTTTCCACATGCAACCATGGGAGTACTTTGAGTACTCAGATGTTGGGAAGCTATTATATTTACTACCTCGGTTAAGGCAGTAGTGAGTTCCAGTACGCCCATTTGCATCTTCGCTTGCCCTTGAAGAAGAACACGAAGGGTGTCATCCATTGGAGATTGGGGTGGATATGAGGGTTCATTGGTTGGGAGAGAGGGCTCATAATACGGAGGTGGTTCTTCTTGATAAGGATATGGAGATGGTGAATATTAAGGTGGTGGTTCTAGGGAGTAAGTGGATTGGAGTTGGGGTGGATATGGGTTAGGGTCATCTGGAGGTGTTTGGTTGTAAGGGGCTTGTGAGTATGGTGGTTCAAAGCTATGTTGAGGAGGTGGGTCATAGGTATATGATGGGGGTCCACCATATCTATTGTCTTGGTATGCACCTCAGAATGGCTCTTGACTATAGCAGTTAGGTGGGTGTTGGTTGTTGCGAAAGGGTCCACTATAACAATTGTTTTGGCATGCATTGTAGGATGGTCTTTGTCTGTGATATTGTGGAAGGTGTTGCTGCCAGAAGGGTTGATCAGATCCTCGTGGCTCCTTCCATCTCTAATTGTTTTGACCTTGATGCATGTTCCTGTTATAATTTCCATTCCTTGCAACAACATTGGAACCAAACTCAAAGCGACGGGGATGAGAACTCATAGTAACTAAAAAAAATTAAAAAAAATAAATAAACAAGCAAAGAAAAATAAAATAAAATTAAATAAATAAGAGAAAAGATTTGAAATTTGAAAATTGAAATTTGAAATTTGAAATTTGAATTTGAAATAAGAGAAGATAAGATTTTTAAAAAAGATATCATTTTTTTGAAAAAATTTGAATTTTGAAATTTAAAACTAAGATAAGATAAGATGAAAAAAATTTTAAAATAAAAATCTGAATATTTTTTTTCGAAAAAATCAATTTAAAAGTAAATATTTACAATAACCAATAATAAGGCACACGTTTGCAATTTTCCGGTAACGGCGCCATTTTTGAAAGAGCGAAACTCTCGCGCGATCTAGAATTTTCTAAAAATAAATTCCCGTTGTGAGTATAGCTTCTAGACCGACAAGAATTCCTTCCTTACAAAAGTTTTGTTTATCACTTAAGCAAACCCAATAAAATTGATAACCGAGTATTCAAATCTCGGGTCGTCTTCTCAAGGAATTGCAGGGAAGTATGATTTATTATTGGTTATGGAAAAGGTAGAATTTTGGGTTAAAATAAAGAACAAGTAATTTAAATGGCAGGGAAAATAAATTAATGATTAATAAAACTCTTGGCAAGGTATGAAAATTCGGAAGTCCTATCCTAGTTATCCTTATCGATGGTGATGAGAATTGAGTTTTAATCCCACTTAGTTAACCTTTACTAGAACAAAGGAAAGTCAAGTGGACTAATTAGTCTGATCCTCAAGTCCTAGCCAACTCCTAAGGAAAGACTAGAGTTAGTGGAATTCAATTCAATTAGCAAAAATAAC
Organism: Arachis ipaensis; assembly: GCF_059453495.1. Lineage (NCBI taxonomy): Eukaryota > Viridiplantae > Streptophyta > Magnoliopsida > Fabales > Fabaceae > Arachis > Arachis ipaensis. The sequence continues at coordinate 53,378,191 of NC_142443.1, forward strand.
AATTATCAACCACGATGAGTTTGATAACTCAAGAGTTTCCAGTTAATCAATTAAAGCCAAGAATATAAAAAGCTAAATATAAATCATAAATCTGAAGTACCTCAAATTATATTAAATAAAACATTCAAATATAAATACGAAGAATTCATAAGCCAAATTGGTAACATGAGTCAGATACGAATAAAAGCATTAGAATAAATAAAAATATAAAAGAAATATTGAACCTGAGAAGAAGTTGAAATAATAAGTTGAAATAATAAGAAATTCTAATTCCTTTAAGAGGAATCCTAATCCTAAATCCTAAATCCTAAGAGAGAGGAGAGAACCTCTCTCTCTAAAAACTACATCTAAATTCTAAAACTATGTATGAATGTATGTTGTATGAGTTGTCTGATGAATGGATGCATTTTCCCACTTTATAGCCTCTAATCTGTGTTTTCTGGACCGAGAACTGGGTCAGAAACAGCCCAGAATTCGCTAGTTTCGAATTCAAACACGCTGGTTTTTTCGCCACTGCGACACGTCCGCGTGGATCACACGTTCGCGTTACTTATCATCAGGGAAACTATGGAAAATTATATATCAAATGAAGCCCTGGACGTTAGCTTTCCAACGCAACTGAAACCGCATCATTTGGACCTCTGTAGTTCAAGTTATGGTCATTTTAGTGCTAGAGGGTCAAGCTGACAACTTTGCAGTTCCTTCAACTTCTTGTATTCCTTCCACTTTTGCATGCTTCCTTTCCATCCTCTAAGCCATTCCTGCCCTGTAATCTCTGAAGACACTTAACACACATATCAAGGCATCAAATGGTAATAAGAGAAGATTAATATTAGCAAATATAAGGCCAAAGAAGCATGTTTTCAATCATAGCACAAAATCAGGAAGAGAAACGTAAACTCATGCAAATCATATGAGTAAGTGTATGAAAGATTGATAAAATCCACTCAATTGAGCACAAGATAAATCATAAAATAGTAGTTTATCATTGACACCATCATGTTTCCTGATTCTGTTGCCTTGTGCAATGCAACCTACGTCCAGTCTCCAGCACAACTGTGGTAGAATTTCCACTATAGTTAATGTATTACATACACCAATTCCACAAGATTGACTCAATCCTTTCACACTCAAGTTCTAACCTAACTTGACTTGGTTATGCTAATACCTAACTCTTCACTCTTAGTGCTAACCCAACTAAGAAAGGGGTACCTCACAGGTACAAGATACAAGGCACAGACTTAACCTAAAGAAATCTGAAATAACTCTAGGCTTTTCACTCATGTGTATCTCTCTGCCTTTTTTCTCTCTTAGGCTCTTTCAATGACTCTCTCATTCAGCCTTTTACCTCAAGAAATTACAGAAAGATAAACATTAAAAAAAATTACAATCTGTAAAACATGAAGGAGATTGATGCTTCAACAGTCTTTTTGCTATGTGATAAACCAGATTTGCTAGCCTCTGATTCAGTTCTTCATTCTGGCAAAATGCTCATTTGACTAGGAAGCACTGTCCAAGTAGATGAAATTCTTCAAAGAGCTCTTCTTAGAACATACACCTCAAGAATACTGGTTTTCTCTCCTTGGCTTCTGAATGGTGAACCAACTTCTTTTGTATCTCCTTGCATGTTGCTGTGTTGCTCTCCCTAGGTCAACTCTCGAGCTTTGTACTTCACCAACTCACCTCATCACCTTTTTCCCATTAATCATCAAAATAGGAACTTTGGTTCTGACCTTCTCTTGTTGACCGAAAGCCACAGAACAGTAGAAATAGATAACTTCAATGGTAAACCTAGATCTTGGCTATTGAAAAACAACTTGGTCCCCAAGACACACTTATGACCGTAGATGCATAGTAGTGAAGAGCAGAGATCATCTTTCCCATGTAACCCATAATGGATAGGCAGAACATTGAAGATGAAGAAAAGAAGATATGATGCATGTATAAGGAAATGAAATCACCTTTTAGCTTCTGACTTCTTGATGCAGTTTAATGTGGGTGATTAGACTTCAACCTTTTGTTTAACCTTCTCTTTCTTGCTTCTTTGGTGAACAACTTAGGGAATAAGCTTTCTTTTTTCTTTTTCTGAGTTCTGACTGAATAGGAAAAATTGTACGTTGCTTTTGGTGAGATTAAATTGGAAGGATTTGAATGATAAAAGCAATCGGGCTTAGATCGGGTTTGATTTGCTTAGCTCGTCTTATTCATTTTGCTTTACTCCTTGGAGAATTCAGCTTGAGAGGGATGACTTGGGCTTGGATTATATTCACTTACCATTCAGCCCTTTTTGAATTCCTTGCTCAATCAATTTGGCTTTAAGTGAGTTATAGCTTGTTTATGTTTCTGGTTTGATTTCCATCCTATTGGGCTGCTTCTTTCTTTCTTTTTGGCCTGTAACAATTAACCAAAATCAATTAAAACTAATTGGATAATTAGCCCAATAATCTAACGTTTATCATCATCAATTATGTTAGTTAATTTCTTAACTCAACAGAGTTTTATGCTAACATGACATACCATGAGGGTAGTGTTCAGTCTTATGTCAAGGGCAGAGACATTGTGCTAAATAATGAAACCATCAGTGATTCACTAAAATACACTGATGTTGGGGCTTGTGCTTATACTTTTGTTAAGTGGGATGAAGGAGTTGGTATCTCTTTAATAATGCTTTGGCTCATATCTGTGAACATGTTTCCTTGATTGATGGCATTACCCCTACTCACAAAGCCCTAGGATATGAACGTGCTCAGTTGCACCGAATTGTGAATCACATCATACTTCCTTAAAATGGTTCATATCAAAGAGTATCTTATACTGACACTCTTGTTTTGTATTCCCTACTCACTAAAACAGAAATTTCTTTTGCTTATTTGATGGTAAGATACATATTTGACTCTGTTAGAAGTGAGAAAGACAAAGCCCTTTCTTATGGCATGTTTCTAACTTGTATTTTTGGCATTTTGGTGTTGACTTGTCCAATGAGGATTATGAAAATAGACATTCATATCTAAAGAGAGGTGGTGCAGTGAAACAGCAAAAAGGACTAACTTGTTCTGAGAGAGTGGTTCTAGATGATGAAGATGATGAGTTCATTCTTGAGGAATCCCTCCTCCTTCCACTGAGGGCACTTCCATCTCCTCTGGACAAAAATCTGCTCTATTTAATCTTGTTCGAGATGTAGTCCAAGAGTTTGTCTTCCAATCCAATCACATGATTGCCATGAGTAAGGAACAAAGGAAGCTAGCAAGCAAGCATGAGAATTTTCTCCGAAAATCAAAGGATAGAGTGGCTGTATTCATGAAGTTCATTAATAATATTCAACAAGATGAAGATCATGCCACTGATGCTGAAGAGGAAGCTAATTCGGAGGGAACTGGTTCAGATGCCTAGATTTGTCTCATGAAGCTGCTGCTCTCTCCTCACTTTTTGTCTCATGAAAATTGTTTCTCTTGTGTTTTTTTAACTACTTTCTGTTATTTTGGATGACTGTAATACTTTAACTACTGCTGCATTCACTTTAAATTAATTTGGTATTTTAGACTGTGCATTAACATTTTTTGCAGGTTATATGGTGCGGTTTTTACTTGAATTTGCCTATTTTTCACCCTTGATGACAAAAGGGGGAGTAATAGAGCATGAGTAGCAGGATTGTGAATATTTGATTATTTTCTGGAATGTTAAATGTTGCTGCTATAATGTTGTTGGCATGAAAATTTGATTTGCAAATTTTGCTACTGCTGTGATTTTTTTGAAAACTGGAAACTTGCTTTTTATGACATGTTGAATATTGGGCTGGTTTGGTGTTGCTTGTTGTTTAAACTCCCTTAGTCAAAGTTGAATTATATGCAGCTCCTTATTGTACTCTCTATAAGTATAATGTAAACAGGAACAAAAAGAAGAGCATAAATCTAGGGGGAGCTACTCTTGAAAAGGAAAGGGGGAGCAACATAAAAGCAAATGACAAAAATCAAAGGGAGTTCCTAAACCTTACTCAAATTCATTTTTTTTATTGTTTTAATTATGTTTGTCATCAATGGGCAGATTGTTGAGTTAAGAAATTAACTAAATTAATTAATGATGACAAACATTATTTTTGGGTAATTATCTAATTAATGTTAATTATTTTTTATTAAGTGTTGCAAGCCAAAAATCAATAAACAACAGTAGCCCAATTGGATAAAAATAAAAACAAGGCTGGTGGGCTACAAATCAATAGAAGCCCAAAGAAAACAAAGCAAGGAATCAACGGGCTGAAATAAAAAGATCCGATCCAAGCCCGATAGCAAGCAATTCCCCCTCTTTTGCTTTCACCAAAAGCAACGTTCACTTTTTCCCTCTTGGTAAGAAATCAGAGAAGTGAGAGAGAGCTTAGTTCCTAAGCTAGTCACTGAAGAAGAAAGAAAGAGAAGGTTAAGTAAGAAAGGTTGAGGTCTAATCAAACCAAATCAAACCAAATCAAGCTAAGGTAGATGTCAAAGGTAACATATTTCCTCTTGCATGCATTTTGCTTTCTTCTCCTCTTCCCAACTCTCTGCCAGTCCGAAATGGGATACATGAGAAAGATAATCTCTTTTCTACAATGTTGTGCATCTACGGTCATATGTGTGTCTTAGGGACCTAGTGTTTCAATGGCCAAGATCTGGGTTTACCATTGAGAATATCTGTTTCTGCTGTCATGTGGCTTTCGGTCAACAAGAGAAGGTCAGAACCAAAGTTCCTATTTTGAGGATTATTGAAAAAAAATGAGATGGTGAGTTGGTGAAGCACAAAGCTCGAGAGTTGACCTAGGAGAGAGCAACTCAACAACATGCAAGGAGATACAAAAGAAGTTTTCTCACCATTTTGAAGCCAAGGAGAGATAACCAGTATTTTGAGGTTCATGTTCTAAGAAGAGTTCTTTGAAGAGGTTCAACAACTTGGACAGTGCTTCCTAGTCAAAAGAGCATTCCGCCAGAATGAGGAACTAAATCAGAGGCAAGCAAATCTAGTTTATCACATAGCAAAGAGGCTGTTGAAGTATCAATCTCCTTCATGTTCTACAGATTGTAATTTTCTTTTTAATGTTTATCTTTTTGTAATTTCTTCAAGTAAAAGGCTGAATGAGAGAGTCATTGAAAAAGCCTAAGAGTGGAAAAAGGCAGAGAGATACACATGAGTGAAAAGCCTAGAGTTATTTTAGATTTCTTTAGGTTGATTCTGTGTCTTGAATCTTGTACCAATGAGGTACCCCTTTCTTAGTTGGGTGAGCACTAAGAGTGAATAGTTAGGTATTAGCATAACCAAGTCAAGTTAGGTTAGAACTTGAGTGTGAAAGGATTGTGTCAATCATGTGGAATTGGTGTATGTAATACTTTAACTATAGTGGAAATTCCACCACTGTTGTGGTGGAGACTGGACGTAGGTTGCATTGTACGAGGCAACCGAACTAGGATACATGTCGGTGTCAGCTTCTTTTTTCCCTGCACTGTTCTATTTTCTGATATTCTTGAGACAAAATAAAATTGTCTCATAAATTTTCCGCTGCTGAGTTCAAACAGATTCAAATTGCAAGTTTGCTTTAAAAGGGTTATTTCATTAAAGTAAAAGAAGGTCATAGATTCAACCTCCCCTTCTCTAAGCCTTCTACAACCTTCACTCTGAATCATTCAAATTATTTCCAGTATCAAATTATTTCAAAATCAAATAAATACCAATATTAAATCTTTTTCCAAAATCAACCGACTCCAATAGCAAATCATTAACAACAACCAACCACACATCTTATACCATATACACAATCCATCAATAATTCATTCAGTTCATTCCTATCTTAAGGTCTTCTAGCCAAAGTTTTCATGTGACATTAAACATTAACTACGAGAAACCAAACCCATACCTTGATCGATTCCTCCTTAAGCTCAGAACACCTTAAAAACCTCTCATTTCACAAGCTCAAAGCTTTCAAACGTCAATTCCTCAAACTTAATCACCTAGATTTTGTTTCAATTCGCCCAATTAAACTTCAAATCAACAAGAACACAATCTAATTCACACTAATTATCATAGGATTCACTAATTCAATAATTCATTAGGGTTTAACAGTTTCTTACCTTACCCACGAATCAATTGGACAAAACCTAGTGATTATCCGCTGCTAGAGTTCACCTAAACCATCAAAATCATTCAATTCTTCAATACCCAAACCTTAAAATCACGAAATTTAGGAGAGAGATAATTGGGAAAGAAATAATAATTTCTTACCACTTTGTTCAGATAGAATTGAAGAGAATTTCGAGACAAACACGTGGTCGTTGACGGCTTGTCAATTGGAACTCCGAAATGAAAGTTATGGACGATTGAATTTTTGGAGACGTTAGGATTAGGTTTTATCGTGATTTTTCTTTCTCTACGTGCTTCCGGTGAAGCTATGGGCAAGAAAGGTTGGTAGTTAAGGTAATGTAAGTGGGCCTTGGGCTCGGTTTGGGCCGGTTTGACCGGTTCGGTTCGTTGGCCTAATTTTGGACAAAAATCTTTAAAATTAGTGTTAAAATTCATATTTTTAATGTTTCTACTTCTCTAAATTATAAAAATTGATATTCCTAATTTTTTAATAAAGATTAATTTATTGACGAATTATTTATTAATTTCGCAGAGTTTACACGCTGTACAAGAACCGCGTATATGGGATCGGGTCGTTCTTTGCCAGTAGCCTCCGCACATCCACATTGAGGCGTCGTCAGGCTCCACCACTAGTCGAGCCGTCGAGCCCAAGGAAAGTATGGATTTGAGGTTTGGTGCACGAATTGTGAATCACACTTTTCACAACGCGTACCACTAACCAGCAAGTGCACTGGGTCGTCCAAGTAATACCTCACGTGAGTAAGGGTCGAATCCCACGGAGATTGTTGGTTTGAAGCAATCTATGGTTATCTTGTAAATCTTAGTCAGGAAGTCAATTATGTTTATCAGTTGAATTGCGAATAAACAATAGAGCATGGATTAAAGGTTACTTGTTATGCAGTAATGGAGAATATGTTGGAGTTTTGGAGATGCTTTGTCTTCTGGATCTCTGCTTTCCTCTGTCTTCTTGTTCACACACGCACGTCCTCCTATGGCAAGCTGTGTGTTGGTGGATCACCGTTGTCAATGGCTACCTTCCATCCTTCCAGTGAAAACTACGCTCACGCGCTCTGTCACAGCACGGCTAATCACCGGTTGGTTCTCGATCCGGTTGGAATAGGATTTACTATCCTTTTGCGTCTGTCACTAACGCCCAGCCTTCAAGAGTTTGAAGCTCGTCACAGTCATTCAATCCTTGAATCCTACTCGGAATACCACAGACAAGGTTTAGACTTTTCGGATTCTCATGAATGCCGCCATCAGTTCTAGCTTATACCACGGAGATTCTGGTTAAGAGATCTCAGAGATACTCATTCAATCGGATATAGAACGGAGGTGGTTGTCAGGCACACGTTCATGGTTTGAGGAAGGTGATGAATGTCACGGATCATCACCTTCATCACAGTTAAGCGCGAATGAACATCTTAGATAGGAACAAGCGTGTTTGAATGGAAAACAGAAATACTTGCATTAATTCATCGAGACACAGCAGAGCTCCTCACCCCCAACAATGGGGTTTAGAGACTCATGCTGTCAGAGAATACAAAGTTTAGATCTGAAATTGTCATGAGATACAAAATAAATCTCTAAAAGTTGTTTAAATACTAAACTAGTAGCCTAGGTTTACAAAAATTGGATAAACTATGATGGATGATGCAGAAATTCACTTCTGGGGCCCACTTCTGTGTGCTGGGGCCCACTTGGTGTGTGCTGGGGCTGAGACTTAAGCAATTCACGTGCAGAGGCCATTTGTGGAGTTGAACGCCAGTTTTTGTGCCAGTTTGGGCGTTCAACTCCAGTTTTTGATCCTTTTCTGGCGCTGGACGCCAGAATTGGGCAGAGGACTGGCGTTGAACGCCAGTTTACGTCATCTATTCTTGTGCAAAGTATGGACTATTATATATTGCTGGAAAGCCCTGGATGTCGAATTTCCAACGCAATTGGAAGCACGCCATTTCGAGTTCTGTAGCTCCAGAAAATCCACTTTGAGTGCAGGGAGGTCAGAATCCAACAGCATCAGCAGTCCTTTTTCAGCCTGAATCAGATTTTTGCTCAGCTCCTTCAATTTCAGCCAGAAAAATACCTGAAATTACAGAAAAACACACAACTCATAGTAAAGTCCAGAAATATGAATTTTTCCTAAAAACTAATAGAAATAGACTAAAAACTAACTAAAATATACTCAAAACTATATGAAATTATCCCCAAAAAGCGTATAAAATATCCGCTTATCACAACACCAAACTTAAACTGTTGCTTGTCCTCAAGCAACTAGACAAATAAAATAGAAGACTAATAGGTTGAGAAGCAATAATATCTCTGAGTTTTTGATTGAAGCTCAGATCCTAATTAGATGAGCGGGACTAGTAGCTTTTTGCTTCTGAACAGTTTTGGCATCTCACTTTATCCATTGAAGCTCAGAGTGATTGGCATCTATAGGAACTCAGAATTCAGATAGTGTTATTGATTCTCTTAGTTCAGTGTGATGATTCTTGAACACAGCTTCTTTATGAGTCTTGGCCGTGGCCCTAAGCACTTTGTTTTCCAGTATTACTACCGGATACATAAATGCCACAGACACATAACTGGGTGAACCTTTTCAGATTGTGACTCAGCTTTGCTAAAGTCCCCAATTAGAGGTGTCCAGAGTTCTTAAGCACACTCTTCTTTTTGCTTTGGACCTTGACTTTAACCGCTCAGTCTCAAGTTTTCACTTGACACCTGCACGCCACAAGCACATGGTTAGGGACAGCTTGGTTTAGCCGCTTAGACCAGGATTTTAGTCCTTTAGGCCCTCCTATCCACTGATGCTCAAAGCCTTGGGATCCTTTTTATTTGCTCTTGCCTTTTGGTTTTAAGAGCTTTTGGCTTTTTCTGCTTGCTTTTTTTTTTTTTTTTTGCAAGCTTTGTTCTTTGCTGCTTTTTCTTGCTTCAAGAATCATTTTTATGATTTTTCAGATTATCAATAACATGTCTCATGTTCATCATTCTTTCAAGAGCCAACATATTTAACAGTCTTAAACAACAAATTCAAAAGACATATGCACTGTTCAAGCATTCATTCAGAAGATAGAAAGCATTGCCACCACATTTAACCAATTAGAATTTCTTTTATTAAACTCGAAATTTTATTGCTTCTTATTCAAAAGATCTACTATTTTATTCATGTTTAATGATGATGAGAAAAATAAACTATAGCTTAATTGGAGATAAAATCAAATAGATACTAATTACTATTATATGACTTCTAAGGTAAACTTTTATAAGGACACTGTCACAGAGTTAAGGCAGAAATTGGAAATTAACAACCTTTATTCTGGGGGCACGGGGGTTCCTCTGATCCTTGGGATGCTTGGTACTACAAGAGAAGACTTTTGGCGCTTCAGTTCCCTTAAGTCACGCCCCTGCTTCTCTTGTTCTTTAAACATATAGGTCAGCATTTGACTGTGTTCCTTCTGTTGTTTTATTATTTGCTCCATAGCTTCCTGTATCTTGGTGACAGACGTCTCAAGATATTCCCAATATTCTGCTTGAGAAATCTCTGGGAGGAATTCCTGTGCTCTCTTCTTGATAGGATCCTCCTGTGCTTGTTGTCTCTCCATTGATGCTTTGGTGATTGACTTTTCAATTAAGATATATTCAGTTATTCCCATCTTGACTCCAGCGTCCTTGCAGAGCAGAGAAATCACGCTTGGATAAGCCAACCTGGCCTCTTTTGAATTTTTATTAGCAATCTTGTAGAGTTCAGTGGAAATCAGCTAATGAACCTCCACTTCCTTCCCCGTCATGATGCAATGAATCATCACTGCTCTTTTAACTGTGACTTCAGAACGGTTGCTAGTGGGCAACAGAGAACGCCCAATGAAGTCCAGCCATCCTCTGGCAACTGGTTTGAGATCCTCTCTCTTGAGTTGATTTGGGACGCCCTTTGTGTTGGTGGTCCACCTGGCTCCAGGGATACATATGTCCTCTAGAATCTTATCCAGGCCAATGTCTGCTCTCATCATCCTCCTGTTGAAGGAGTCTGGATCATCCTTTAGCTGAGGTAGCTTTAATATCTCTCTGATCTTGTTAGGGGTGGTATGAACAATCTTTCCCCTGACCATGGTCCGAAATTCGTAGCAGGCAGTTCCAGATAGTCTTTGCTTGTCAGTCTGCCACATATTAGCATAGAACTCCTGGACCATGTTCCCTCCTACTTTTGTTTCAGGATTAGCTAGGACTTCCCAGTTCCTGATTCGAATTTGCTCCCGGATCTCCGGATATTCGTCTTCTTTCAGATCGAATCTAACTTCCGGGATCACTGATCTCAGACCCATTACTTTAAGATAATGGTCTGAATGTTCTTTAGATAAGAACTTCCCTTGATTCCAAAGTGGTTTTGGAACGCTCTCTTTCTTGCCTCTTGGAGTGGATTGTTTTCCTTTGGGAGCCATGATCTTAGTGATCTCGGATAAACACACCAAACTTAGAGGTTTGCTTGTCCTCAAGCAAAAGAAAAGAAAGGAGAGGGATAGAAGGAGATCGAGGTGCACTTGTTGATGGAGGAGGGGGGAGGCTGAACCCAATTTTAAAGGGGTGGGGGTGGGTTTTCGAAAAATTGGAAGAGATAAGATAAAAAGATTGAGTTGAAAAAGATAAGATAGAAGATAGAGTTTAATTTTGAAAAGATATGATAGATTTTTGAAAAAGATAAATCTGAATTTTGAAAAAGATAATATGGATATTTGAAAAAGATATGGATTAGTTGAAAAGATTTTTGAGTGAAAAAGATAGATTTGTTTTCAGAAAAGATTTTGAAAAGGGTTGGATTGAATTTGGAAAGATGGATTTTTTGAAATTAAGGATTTTAGAAATCAGGGTTCTTGACATGTTCATGTAAAAATCATGCATTGAAGCATAAAATTTGAAATTAGAATGGAAATACGTGTGGGATAAATGGATTTGGCTCCTCCCTGTCTTCCTGGCGTTTGAACGCCCAAACACTGCTTGTTTTGGGCGTTCAACGCCCAAATGCTGATCTCCTGGGCGTTCAGCGCCCAGTTGCTGCCATTACTGGCGTTCAACGCCCATTGGGTGCCTGTTTCTGGCGTTGAACGCCCAGATTGCTGCCCTTACTGGCGTTCAGCGCCCAGTGGATGCCCATTTTGGGCGCTGAACGCCCAAAATGCCCCTTTACTGGCGTTTTCTTGCCATTGAGCTTCCTATCTCTGTTTTGTGTGCAGATTCCTTCTATAATCCTGTAAACTTATACAAATGATTCTGTACCTTAGTGTCAGTGAACTTTATATAAACAAATAAAAATAAAAATAGGGCAAAAATGCTTTAGAGGATTGATGCCCCATGGCTGGGTTGCCTCCCAGCAAGCGCTTCTTTATTGTCTTTAGCTGGACCTTGCTGAGCTTTTAATCTAGCTTCAGCCTTGAGCATTCTTGCTCAATGTTGCCTTCAAGATAGTGCTTGATTCTCTGTCCATTGACAATGAACTTCTTATCAGAATCAATATCTTGAAGCTCCACATAACCATATGGTGACACACTTGTAATCACGTATGGTCCCCTTGATGACAAGTCATCCTAGCCTATTTTAGCTAGTCTTTTTCTTTTGTTTTCATTAGAATTATGCACTTTCTTGAGCTATAAGCAAGCTAATTGAGTAGATTTTCATGTTTCCCTTGATTGAACCAACCATATATGAATTCATGCCATTTCATGAGGTTTTATGCTATATTTGTTGCATATTATGAAAGATTGAATATCTCATGATTTTGAGCATAGCTTTGATGAGTTTGGTTGATTAATGATAGGTGAAGAAAGCTTGGAGAAAGGTTGAAGCAAAGAGGAATGGCTAGGAGTGAAGAGAGGACAATGGAATAAGTGAAATTGAACCAGGAAGCAAGAAGTTAGCCCCAACGTTAGCCCCCTAACTTGGAGGCTAACGTTGGAACTTGAAATTTCCTCCCTGGCCATCCCACGTTTGCGCCAACGTTAGCCCCCTAACTTGGAGGCTAACGTTGGCACATGAATTACAAAGGGAGAAGGGCCAACGTTAGCCCCAACGTTAGCCCCCTAACTTGGAGGCTAACGTTGGAACTTGAGAGTTTCTCCCCTGGGAACCAACGTTTGCGCCAACGTTAGCCCCCTAACTTGGAGGCTAACGTTGGCACATGAATTACAATGGGGAAGGAGCCAACGTTTGCGCCAACGTTAGCCCCCTAACTTGGAGGCTAACGTTGGCGCCACTAGCACCAAGGGAAGGCCAACGTTAGGGTCAAAGTTAGACCCCTAACGTTGGCACCAACGTCCAAACCAGAAAAATGTGCCAACTGATATGAAAAGTTGGAGCCAAAGTTTGGCTCAAACTTTTGGTCCAACTTTTGCTAACCTCAAAACCGGTTCAATTGGTTCACTTCGGTTCTTCTTCAAACTTCAAGAGCAATCAACCAAGGCCTCTTTCAACCCAATTCCACCAAGAGCAAAGGCCCAACTCAAGGCTTGAAGATCATTTGAAGAAAGTGTATAAATAGGATAGAATTCAAGTTCTTCGGGGAGCTTTCCTTTTGGAATTTTCATAATATTTTTCGGAGAGCTTTTGAACTTTAATTTCTTTGCTTTCATTGCTTTCAATTTCATTTACACTTGTCTTGGATCTTGGATTGGAGAATTGAAGAAATTCTGTTTCAATCTCAATCTTAGATCTCTTTGTTTCTTTACTGTTAATTGAATTCCATTTCCGGTTCATTACTCTTCATCTCTTTTCTTTGCAATTTACATTTTCCTTGCAATTGTTCTTGTTGGATCTAGGAAGGCATTGAGATCTAGACTTGGTTTTCTAGTCTCTGGGCCCTGAGATCTCAATTTTATATTCTCTGTTTCTTGCTTTTAATGTTCATTTACTTTACTGCTTCAAGATCCGGTTCAATCCCAATTCCTTTTCCCTCTTCTGTTTGATGCAATTTAGTTTTTCCTTGTTTAATTTCTGCAAATCCACATCCCAATCCCCTTTACATTTCAAGCAATTTACATTCCTTGCACTTTAAGATTCTGCAATTTACATTTCTTGCACTTTAAGTTTCTGCCATTTAATTTCTTGTTCTTTAAGTTTCAGCAATTTATTTCTTGTTCTCTTTACTTCAATGCAATTTAATTCTGCAAGTCACAAAACCATCAACCAAATCTTGATTCGCTTGACTAAATCAACCACTAAACTAAAATTGCTCAATCCTTCAATCCCTGTGGGATCGACCTCACTCCCGTGAGTTTTTATTACTTGATACGACCCGGTGCACTTGCCGGTTAGTTTTGGGTGTTTTGGGAGAAATTATTTTTCCTCCAAAATATCTCATCAAGTTTTTGGCGCCGTTGCCGGGGATTGATTAGATTGACAATGATTAAGTGAGGTGGTAATTTAGATCAAGCACTTTTTCGTTAATTTTGATTAACCCACTAACTGTTTGATTTTTTGCTTAAACTAACTAACACTTCAATCTGGCAGTAAATTGAAGTGTCACTAGTTTTGTGCATTTCTCATGTTCTGCTTGTATGTCAGGTACAGGAAGAACCATACCCAATTTTCATGAACAAGATGAAAGAACTCTCAGGAGGTTAAGAAGAGCTGAAAGAGGGAAAAACATTGTTGGAGAAGAGGAATCAGACGAAGAATTCCAAGAGATGGAGGAACATTTAACCAATCCACCAGGTGGAGAAGACAATAACAATGGCAACCCACCCCAGAGGAGAGTTTTGGCTTCCTACACCTTTGCAAATCCTAGACATTGTGGGAGCAGCATCTTGGCTCCAAATGTCAATGCTAACAATTTTGAACTCAAGCCACAACTCATCACTTTGGTTCAGAACAACTGCTCTTTTGGTGGAGGACCACTTGAGGACCCACACCAACATTTATCCACTTTCTTGAGGATATGCAACACTGTCAAAACTAATGGAGTGCCCCCTGACAGCTACAAGCTGATGCTATTTCCATTTTCTCTCAGGGACAAGGCCACTCAATGGTTGGAATCCTTTCCAAGGGACAGCATCAACAACTGGGATGATTTGGTAACTAAGTTCCTTGCAAAATTTTATCCACCTCAGAGGATTATAAGGTTAAAGGCTGAGGTACAAACATTTACACAAATGGAGGCCGAACCTATCTATGAGGCATGGGAGAGGTACAAGGCTCTGATCAGGAAATGTCCCCCTGCCATGTTTAATGAGTGGGAGAAGCTTCAAAACTTCTATGAAGGCTTAACACTAAAATCTCAGGAAGCTTTGGATCATTCAGCTGGAGGTTCCTTGCAACTCATGAAAACTGCAGAAGAGGCTCAAGAACTCATTGATATGGTGTCCAACAACCAATATTTCTTTGCTCATCAAAGAGGCCGCCAACCATCACAAAGGAGAGGAGTAATGGAGCTAGAAGGAGTGGATTCAATCCTGGCTCAAAACAAGATAATGCAGCAGCAAATTCAGCAACAATTTGAGCAAATGGCCAAGAGGATTGATAGTCTCCAAGTTGCAGCAGTCAACACTAGCCAACCATCAACCACATGGGGACAGAGTGAAGAAACTCAAGAAGAACAACAACAAGAGCAAGTACAGTATATGCACAACCAAGGACCAAATGAAGTGTATGGTGATACATACAATCCATCCTGGAAGAACCACCCAAACCTCAGATGGGGAGATAACCATGTCCAAAACCAACAACCATGGCAGAGGAACTCAAACCAACACAACCCAAGAAGTAACCAAAATCACAACCAGCAGACTAACCAAAACCCCTACAGAAAACCTCAAAACAACTACCCCAACCTCAACCAATACCAATCTAATAACCAATCCACCAACCAAAATGCCTACCATCCACCACCCACATCTCATAACCCACCTCAAATATCACCTGAAGCCCAAAGAATCACTCACTTGGAGGCCATGATAGACAAAATGTTGAAACACCAAGAAATGGTAGCCAAGAATCAGGAAGCCTCTATGAAGAGCCTAGAGAGACAGATGGGGCAACTCTCCAAGCAAGTATCTGTTGAGAGACCTTCAAACTCACTGCCCAGTGACACAATTCCAAATCCTAAGGAGGAATGCAAGGCAATACAATTAAGGAGTGGGAGAACATTGATGAGCAACAATGACACTACAAGGAAGCAAGCAGAGAACACCAAAGAACCAATGGAGGAGGAGAATCAAACAAAGGTAGATGAGGCTAAAGAGCAAGTTGTGATGCCAAACAAAGACACTGAGAAACTCAAAGAGAAGAACAACCAGCCACATAGCTCAAAGGAAGTAGCTCAGGGGCAGCAGCAAATAGGAAAAAGCATCACACCTCCACTGCCATATCCTCAGAGGTTTAACAAAGAGGTTAAAGACCAGCATTTTCACAAATTCCTTGAGATTTTTAAGAAGCTGGAAATCAATATTCCCTTAGCTGAAGCACTTGAACAAATGCCTCTATATTCCAAGTTTCTGAAGGATCTTATCAACAAGAAAAGAAGCTGGGATGAGAAAGAAACCATAATGATTGCTGAGGAATGCAGGGCCTTGATTCAAAAGGGGCTTCCTCCCAAGCTTGAGGACCCAGGAAGCTTCCTGTTGCCTTGCACCATTGGGAAATTGACAATCACTAAAGCAATGTGTGATCTCGGAGCAAGTATTAACTTAATATCATCCTCCTTGGTGAAAAAGCTGCATATAGAGGAGGTCAAACCAGTACAAATGTCTCTGGAGCTGGTAGACAAGTCAATGGTATACCCCAGGGGTGTAATTGAAAATCTTTTGGTCAAGGTGGACAGTTTTATATACCCTGCTGATTTTGTGGTTCTAGAATCAAACAATGATGATGGTGACTCTGTTATACTGGGAAGGCCATTCTTGGCCACTGCTAGAGCTATCATAGACGTAGAGGAAGGGGAATTAACTCTCAGGATGCATGACCAGAGTGTTACTCTGAAGGTTTTACCAGAGGCACAAATTAGCAAGGAAAAGAAAGAATATATGAAAAATGACCAGGAAAGTCACAGCAACATCCCCATGCTAAGGATTGTGCAGACTGATGAAAAAGCCCAAGAGGATATTAGAGTACTGGCCACTAAGAAGAGAGGTCCCCAAGGAAAGCCTACAGCCAGAAAAGAAAGATCAACAAAAGGAAAGATGAAGCGCAGAAACAAAGAAAAAAGGGGCTGGAAGAATAGAAAGATTCCAACAGAGGGACTTTCTAAAGGTGACAAAGTGCAACTGATATATCAACAGTTGGGGGCAAATCAACAAACCAAGGATTACTACACTGTCAGCAACATACTATCATTAGAGCATGCTGAAATTGAACACCAGAGAACAAAGAAGAGGATCACGGTCAGGGGAGACAAATTGAGGCCCTACAAGCACCAACCACCATAAAAGAAAGCCTCAATGTCAAGCTAGTGACAATAAAAGAGCGCTCCATGGGAGGCAACCCATGCTTTAAGATTCATGTCATTTTACATTCAATAAATTATGATCACTTGATGCATGAATTCTTTTCTCTTTTCATGAACATGTCCATTTATTGCATGTACTATTTTGAAACATATACTAAGTTCGGTGTATCTTCAAGCACACTTAACCAAGATTACAAAGGATTTTGTTTCACATGCTTAAAATGTTTTGGTAGAGCATATGGCCAAACAGTAAGTTTGGTGTCCACATAGCTTCATGAAAATTTGAAACTCATGCATCAATAATCATACATTTGTTATTTTCCAAAACCTTATAAATAGAAAATTTTTTTTATTCGATAATGAAGGTATTAATTGTGATGTACCCTTTGACAAGAAACAAGTTTGGTGTTCATCAAATCTTGATGCACCGATTCAAGGATGCAATTAATCCTTCATGAAAAAAAAAAAGAGAAAAAGAAAGTATGATGAAAACAATTCTTATGAACATTTAACATTTGAACTTCACCAATTGGAGGAAGAAACTCATTTTCTTTATACATTACTAAACACTAAGTTTGGTGTCCTCCAAAGAGAGTGTCACGGTTCACATGAGATAAGAATTGATAGTTCACATATTTTTACTAAAAAGAACAATATTGCTACGGTTAGATAAGACTAATGTATGTTGTCTTGTTGTGATGACTAGGAGGTCAAAGAATCTTCAATGAAAAAGACAAGACAAAGGAAAGCATAGCATAAGGACAAAATCCTATCACATGCTTCAAGGAAGAAATCTGCCACTCCTTGAGAATGATCACGACAAAGGCAAGGGAAGGAGCAAATTTTGTCTTCATTCATCCTTACATGCATACCTTTGATCTCCATAGTGTCTAATTGCATCCTAGCCCTTCATTGCTCATTTAAAAGCATACCACCTTCAAGCCATGCACATGACCGAATCACTCCTCAACATAACAAGCCTTGTGCAACCTTTCTTCTACTTTAAACTCCAACCACTTAAACTTCTCTTCATAACTTCTTGTCATAGCAAGTCCGGACCTCATCTCTTTTTCCTCCAAACACACATCAAACTCTCCAACATTCTTCACATTCCCTCTCAACCAACCAAGTGATCATGGCATCTTCCTCAAGAACCAAACGACGAAAAGGAAAAGATCCAATAGTGGAGGAAGAAACACATGAATATGACCAACGGAGGTTCAAGTCTTGGCATCATCAAATGCAAATTCAATGGATGAACGAGAAAAGAATCTATCCTGAAATTCCATTCATGTTGCCGGATGATGGATGTCAAGAAATGAAAAACAAAATCCGGAAGAGGAGATGGGAGGAACTTACATCACTAGTCACCCGAATTAACACCAATATCATAAGAGAGTTCTATGCAAATGTCCCAAGGCTTGACATGCGTGAGCCCCCAACGTACAAAAGCTATGTGCGAGGGGTGGAAGTAGACTTTAGCCCGGACGCAATCAAGAAAGTCTTGAAACTCAAGTCAGTCCGCTTTGATGAACCGGGATACCAACAAAGATTGACTGAGGATCAAGATTATGAGGAGATTGCGAGAGATATTTGTTTTGAGAACTCAGAATGGGAAAGAGATAACAAGAACAGATACAAGTTCCTGAAAAGATGTAACCTCACTCCGGAAGCAAAAGGATGGTATGAGTTGATGAAAAGGTCAATTCTGGGCACTATGAACACCTCAGAAGTTAATAGGGAGAGAGCCGTGATGCTGCATTGTATCATGGTGGGTGGAGAGATAAGAGTTCATGATATTCTTACAAGAGACATTCAAAAGATAGCTGAAAAGAATTCGGCCAGATCTTGGTTGTACTATCCGAGCACCATTTGGAGGTTGTGTGCAAGGGCTAAGGTTCCAATGGAAGAGGAGAATCCAATGTGGTTAAGCCAAGGCATGCCCATAACCATTGAACGGATGATGATGCCCCTTGAAGCACATCAAGGCCGAAGGCCACATGGAGGAAGGGAAGTAGAAGAACCAATGGAAGAAGATGAGGCACACATAGAAGAAGAGCCACAAGAGGAGGAGGAGCAGCCACACTTTTTCCCACATGGCAATATGGATATGACTCAAATGCAAGAAGCAATAGGGAGATTGTCTCAACAGTACACGAGAATCCAAGAGAGGCAAGAGGAATACCATTCTCTGTACATGCAAAACCAACAAGCACAAGAAGAAAGAGAGCTAAGAATAATAAACAAACAAAATGAATTCGAGTCAAGATTTCTTGCGATGCAAGAAGAACATGCCTTTCAATCTCATGAATCTTTTGGGAAGTTGGAACAAATGCAAGCTGAAAGTTTGAAGGCTTTCAAGGAGTTCACAACACTCCAAGAAGCAAGGTATGAAGTACAAGCCGATTACAACATCAATAGCCAAATCAAACTGAACTATATTGGAGAACATTTGCATAACATGGATTCGGCATTCCCAACTTTTGATGAATTCTTCAAAATGAGAAGTGAGAGAGAAGTGAGCAGAGCTATGAGACTCGAAGATAGAGTGGATGAGGCTATGAATAAGGCTGGCTTTTGGCAAGATCAACAGGCACCAAACAAGGATGGTGGGAACACTAGCAGCCAAGTGTATGAAAGGAGAAAGAAAAGGCATGACAAATGAAAGGTGGACTTGCTCCTTGTTCATCACTACAAAGAAAAAAACATGCATTCTATCTGTTCTAAGTTGTCTTTGCATTTCTAAGTAGTTCTTCTTAAAAGTCTTTGCATTATGTTAGTTTCTTTTAAAATAAGTAGGCTAGTTTATGTGTGTGCTTGTGTGTTTATTTTCACTTGACAAGAGGCATGTGTTGTCCCCTGCATCTTTAAATTCAATAAAAGAACAGTTTGAATGTGAAGCAAGATAGTCTCTGTTAGTTAGAAGTGAAATAAAAGTAAGTGGTGGTATATGTGTGATTGTATAATAGCTCACTTTTAGTGAATAAAGAGCTAGGATATCTCCTTCTAAGTAAAGAAGTGGCCTACTGTCTAGGAATCTCAATTGAATTAAATTCCTTGGTTAGAAAGAAAAACAAAAAAAAGGAAAGAAGAAAAAGAGATAGCCAAAAAGTGGCAGAATAAAAGAAAAACGAAAAGAAGCAAAGCTGGACACCAATAGCTTGAACCTTAGAATATATGCCTGTGGTGTCTTTGTATTAGGATCTGCTTGGATTATTAAGCTCTTTGGAGTGCATCAACACTTGGTGACTTGGGTTAACTAATCCGGGATCATCAGCTGAAAGTCCACTATCAAGAGCAACCTAACTACAAGGCATTTAGTAACCCAAAGAGGTGCTGGGCATCAATGTTTTAAGAAGGAATGTGAGCCAAGTGTCTATGGTGAATAATGTGTCAAGTATAAAGAAAAGAAAATGAACTTGCTACACATGACACTCAAATAAAGCTTATGCACAAAGTAATAGCCAAGGATAAAGGAATAATGAGAAGTCATAGCAGTATGTCACTTGAAGCTTGAAGGAGACTTTCTAGGCCTAGGAGTCAATAAGAAGTGAGTATTTGCATATCCACACAAAACCCCATGAACTATCAATAATACTCTGCTAGCATGAACTTCCTCTTCCATTTCATTCTTTCTTCTCAATAAATCTTTTCTTGCTTGGGGACAAGCAAGCTTTAAGTTTGGTGTTGTGATGACAAGTCATCCTAGCCTATTTTAGCTAGTCTTTTTCTTTTGTTTTCATTAGAATTATGCACTTTCTTGAGCTACAAGCAAGCTAATTGAGTAGAATTTCATGTTTCCCTTGATTGAACCAACCATATATGAATTCATGCCATTTCATGAGGTTTTATGCTATATTTGTTGCATATTATGAAAGATTGAATATCTCATGATTTTGAGCATAGCTTTGATGAGTTTGGTTGATTAATGATAGGTGAAGAAAGCTTGGAGAAAGGTTGAAGCAAAGAGGAATGGCTAGGAGTGAAGAGAGGACAATGGAATAAGTGAAATTGAACCAGGAAGCAAGAAGTTAGCCCCAACGTTAGCCCCCTAACTTGGAGGCTAACGTTGGAACTTGAAATTTCCTCCCTGGCCATCCCACGTTTGCACCAACGTTAGCCCCCTAACTTGGAGGCTAACGTTGGCACATGAATTACAAAGGGAGAAGGGCCAACGTTAGCCCCAACGTTAGCCCCCTAACTTGGAGGCTAACGTTGGAACTTGAGAGTTTCTCCCCTGGGCACCAACGTTTGCGCCAACGTTAGCCCCCTAACTTGGAGGCTAACGTTGGCACATGAATTACAATGGGGAAGGAGCCAACGTTTGCGCCAACGTTAGCCCCCTAACTTGGAGGCTAACGTTGGCGCCACTAGCACCAATGGAAGGCCAACGTTAGGGTCAAAGTTAGACCCCTAACGTTGGCACCAACGTCCACACCAGAAAAATGTGCCAACTGATATGAAAAGTTGGAGCCAAAGTTAGACCCCTAACTTTAGCTCAAACTTTTGGTCCAACTTTTGCTAACCTCAAAACCGGTTCAATTGGTTCACTTCGGTTCTTCTTCAAACTTCAAGAGCAATCAACCAAGGCCTCTTTCAACCCAATTCCACCAAGAGCAAAGGTCCAACTCAAGGCTTGAAGATCATTTGAAGAAAGTGTATAAATAGGATAGAATTCAAGTTCTTCGGGGAGCTTTCCTTTTGGAATTTTCATAATAGTTTTCGGAGAGCTTTTGAACTTTAATTTCTTTGCTTTCATTGCTTTTAATTTCATTTACACTTGTCTTGGATCTTGGATTGGAGAATTGAAGAAATTCTGTTTCAATCTCAATCTTGGATCTCTCTGTTTCTTTACTGTTAATTGAATTCCATTTCCGGTTCATTACTCTTCATCTCTTTTCTTTGCAATTTACATTTTCCTTGCAATTGTTCTTGTTGGATCTAGGAAGGCATTGAGATCTAGACTTGGTTTCCTAGTCTCTGGGCCCTGAGATCTCAATTTTATATTCTCTGTTTCTTGCTTTTAATGTTCATTTACTTTACTGCTTCAAGATCCGGTTCAATCCCAATTCCTTTTCCCTCTTCTGTTTGATGCAATTTAGTTTTTCCTTGTTTAATTTCTGCAAATCCACATCCCAATCCCCTTTACATTTCAAGCAATTTACATTCCTTGCACTTTAAGATTCTGCAATTTACATTTCTTGCACTTTAAGTTTCTGCCATTTAATTTCTTGTTCTTTAAGTTTCAGCAATTTATTTCTTGTTCTCTTTACTTCAATGCAATTTAATTCTGCAAGTCACAAAACCATCAACCAAATCTTGATTCGCTTGACTAAATCAACCACTAAACTAAAATTGCTCAATCCTTCAATCCCTGTGGGATCGACCTCACTCCCGTGAGTTTTTATTACTTGATACGACCCGGTGCACTTGCCGGTTAGTTTTGGGTGTTTTGGGAGAAATTATTTTTCCTCCAAAATATCTCATCACCCCTCCACCAGGATTTCAGTTTCCCGGGGAATAGCCTGAGTCTAGAGTTAAACAACAGGACCTTCTGTCCTGGTTCAAAGATTCTAGATGACAGCTTTCTGTCATGCCATTTTTTTTATTTTTCTTTATAAAGCTTGGCATTTTCGAAAGCTGTGAATCTGAATTCCTCTAGCTCATTTAGCTAGAGCAATCGTTTTTCTCCTGCTAATTTGGCATCAAAGTTTAGGAATCTGGTTGCCCAGTAGGCCTTATGTTCCAGTTCCACGGGCAAGTGGCATGCCTTACCATACACGAGTTGGTATGGAGAGGTCCCTATAGGGGTCTTGAATGCTGTTCTGTAAGCCCACAGAGCATCATCCAAGCTCCTTGCCCAATCCTTTCTACGGGTATTTACTGTCCGTTCCAGGATTCTCTTTAATTCTCTGTTAGAGACTTCAGCTTGCCCATTGGTTTGTGGATGATATGGGGTGGCCACTTTATGGCGAATTCCATACCGAACCATGGCAGAGTAAAGCTGTTTATTGCAGAAGTGAGTGCCCCCATCACTGATTAACACTCTAGGGACACCAAACCTGCTAAAGATATGTTTCTAGAGGAACTTCAGCACTGTTTTAGTATCATTGGTGGGTGTGGCAATAGCCTCAACCCATTTTGATACATAGTCAACTGCCACCAGAATATAAGTGTTTGAATATGATGGTGGAAAAGGTCCCATGAAGTCAATTCCCCATACGTCAAACAACTCAATTTCCAAG
Source organism: Arachis ipaensis (assembly GCF_059453495.1). NCBI lineage: Eukaryota > Viridiplantae > Streptophyta > Magnoliopsida > Fabales > Fabaceae > Arachis > Arachis ipaensis. Next base: position 53,400,961 of record NC_142443.1, read on the forward strand.
ATTCCTTGTTGAGGCATGGCGTAACCATGAGGCAGATTACCAACTCTTTGGCAACTGTCACAATTACGTACAAACTCTCGGGAATCTTTATAGAGTGTGGGCCAATAGAAGCCACATTGGAGGACCTTGGTGGCTGTTCGCTCACCTCCGAAATGGCCTCCATATTGAGATCCGTGGCAATGCCATAGGATTCTCTGTGCTTCCTCTTTGGGGACACACCTACGGATAATTCCGTCTGCACATCTCTTAAAGAGATAGGGTTCATCCCACAAGTAGTACTTTGCATCAGTAACTAATTTCTTCTTTTGTATTCTATTGTACTCCTTGGGTATGAACCTTGCAGCTTTATAGTTTGCAATATCGGCAAACCATGGTGCTTCCTGAATGGCAAATAGATGCTCATCAGGGAACGTCTCAGAGATCTCAAGAAAGGGGAGGGACGTCCCTTCCACTGGCTCTATCCGGGACAGATGATCAGCTACTTGGTTCTCTGTCCCTTTTCTGTCTCTTATTTCTATATCAAACTCTTGCAGAAGCAATACCCATCTGATGAGCATGGGTTTTGAATCCTGCTTTGTGAGTAGATACTTAAGAGCAGCATGGTCAGTGTACACAATCACCTTTGATCCTACTAAGTAGGATCTGAACTTGTCAATGGCGTAAACCACTGCAAGTAATTCCTTCTCTGTGGTTGTGTAATTTTTCTGGGCATCATTTAAAACGCGACTAGCATAATAAATGACATGCAGAAGCTTGTCATGCCTCTGTTCCAATACTGCACCAATGGCATGATCACTGGCATCACACATTAGCTCAAATGGTAATGTCCAGTCTGGTGCAGAAATAACTGGTGCTGTGACCAGCTTAGCTTTCAGTGTTTCAAACGCCTGCAGGCATGCTGTGTCAAACACAAATGGCGTGTCAGCAGCTAGCAGATTGCTTAGAGGTTTTGCGATTTTTGAAAAATCCTTTATAAACCTCCTACAGAATCCTGCATTTCCTAGAAAGCTTCTGATTGCCTTAACATTGGCAGGTGGTGGTAATTTTTCAATTACCTCTATTTTTGCTTGATCCACCTCTATTCCCTTGTTTGAGATTTTATGCCCAAGAACAATTCCTTCAGTCACCATGAAGTGACACTTTTCCCAGTTCAAAACTAGGTTGGTCTCTTGGCATCTTTTCAGAACAAGTTTCAAGTGATCAAGACAGGAGCTGAATGAGTCTCCATATACTGAGAAGTCATCCATGAAGACTTCCAGAAATTTTTCCACCATGTCAGAGAAAATAGAGAGCATGCATCTCTGGAAGGTTGCAGGCGCATTACATAACCCAAATGGCATCCTTCTATAAGCAAACACTCCAGATGGGCATGTGAATGCTGTTTTCTCTTGATCCTGGGGATCCACTGCAATCTGGTTATAGCCTGAATAGCCATCCAAAAAGTAGTAATAATCATGACCTGCTAGTCTCTCTAGCATCTGGTCTATGAATGGTAAAGGAAAATGATCCTTTCTGGTGGCTGTATTGAGCCTTCTGTAGTCAATACACATGCGCCACCCTGTAACTGTTCTTGTGGGAACCAGTTCATTTTTTTCATTATGAATCACTGTCATGCCTCCCTTTTTTGGGACGACTTGAACAGGGCTCACCCAGGGGCTATCAAAAATAGGATAAATAATCCCAGCCTCTAGTAACTTGGTGACCTCTTTCTGCACCACTTCCTTCATGGCTGGATTTAGCCGCCTCTGTGGTTGAACCACTGGTTTGGCATTGTCCTCCAATAGGATTTTGTGCATGCATCTAGCTAGGCTTATGCCCTTAAGGTCACCTATGGACCACCCAAGAGTTGTCTTGTGTGTCCTTAGCACTTGAATAAGTGCTTCCTCTTCCTGTGAATTTAAAGCAGAGCTTATGATCACTGGAAAAGTGTCATCTTCTCCCAGAAATGCATATTTCAAGGATGGTGGTAGTGGCTTGAGCTCGGGTTTAGGAGGTTTTTCCTCTTTCAGAAGAAAGTTCAGAGGCTCTTTCATGTCCTCTGAATCCTCCAAATAAGGCTGAACATCTTTAAAGATGTCTTCCAACTCTGATTTGAGACTCTCAGCCATGTTGATCTCTTCTACCAAAGAGTCAATGAGATCAACTTTCATGCAGTCTGTTGATGTGTCTGGATGCTGCATGGCTTTGACAGCGTTCAACTTAAACTCATCATCATTGACTCTCAGGGTTATTTCCCCCTGTTGGACATCAATGAGGGATCGTCCAGTTGCTAGGAAGGGTCTTCCTAGAATGAGAGTAGCACTCTTGTGCTCCTCCATTTCCAGCACAACAAAGTCAGTGGGAAAGGCGAATGGCCCAACTCTGACAATCATGTCCTCGATCACGCCTGATGGGTATTTAGTGGAACCATCAGCAAGTTGGAGACATATCCGGGTTGGTTTAACTTCTTCAGTTAAGCCAAGCTTCCTGATAGTGGATGCAGGTATCAGGTTGATGCTTGCCCCAAGATCGCATAAAGCTGTCTTGGTGCAATCACCTTCTAATATGCATGGTATCAGAAAACTCCCAGGGTCTTTAAGCTTTTCAGGAAAGCTTTTCAGAATGACTGCACTGCATTCTTCAGTGAGGAGAACTCTTTCTGTTTCTCTCCACTCCTTTTTATGACTCAAGATCTCTTTCATGAACTTGGCATAAGAAGGTATTTGCTCAAGTGCCTCTGCAAATGGAATCTTTATTTCAAGAGTCCTTAGATAATCTGCAAAGCGAGCAAATTGCTTATCCTGCTCCTCTTTCTGGAGTTTTTGAGGATAAGGTATCTTGGCTTTATATTCCTCAACCTTAGTGGTTAAAGAAGCCTTTTTAGAGGGGTTGTTATCAGCACTTGTGTGTGTCTGATCCCTCACTGGCAATTGAGTGCCAGAGTCAGAAGCTGGAGTGACGTTAGACGCCAGCTCACTGTCTGTTCCTGGCACCTGAACGCCAGAAGTGTACCCATTTTGGGCGTTCAACGCTGGATTCTGCCCCATTTGGGCGTTCAACGCCAGATTCTTGCCCATTTCTGGCGTTGAACGCCAATCCTGCCTTGTTTCTGGCGCTGAACGCCAGTTTTGGGCATGGTCTGGGCGTTCAGCGCCAGCCTTCCACCCATTTTCTGGCGTTTTAGTGCCAGAATTATTTTTCCCTGGGCTCTTACTGTCCTCAGGTGAATCTTTGGTGGGTTGCTCATTTCTTGAATTTTTGATGCCTTGAGGTGGGGTATTTAATGTTTTCCCACTTCTTAATTGAACTGCTTGGCATTCTTCTGCTATTTGCCTTGATAGCTGCTGCTTTGTTTGCTTAAACTGTTCGTCCATATGTATATTAGCTATCCTTGTCTCCTGTAGCCTGTCCTTGAATTCAGCTAGCTTCTTTGTTAGAAAATCCAATTGCTGATTGAATTCAGCAGCTTGTTTTACAGTACTGAATTCAGCAGTTACTGTTTTAACCTCTTCATTCATGGAAGGGTTGCTGCTTAGATACAGATGCTGATTCCTGGCAACTGTATCAATGAGCTCTTGAGCCTCTTCAATTGTCTTTCTCATGTGGATAGATCCACCAGCTGAGTAATCTAGAGACATCTGAGCTCCTTCTACAAGCCCATAGTAGAAGATGTCTAACTGAACCCACTCTGAAAATATTTCAGAGGGGCATTTTCGTAGCATCTCTCTGTATCTCTCCCAGGCATCATAAAGAGATTCGTTATCTCCTTGTTTAAAGCCTTGGATGTCCAGCCTTAGCTGTGTCATCCTTTTTGGAGGAAAATACTGATTCAGGAATTTTTCTGTCAGTTGTTTCCATGTTCTTATGCTGGCCTTAGGTTGGTTATTTAACCACCTCTTAGCTTGATCTTTTACAGCAAATGGAAACAGTAATAGTCTGTAGACATCCTGGTCTATTTCCTTATCATGTACTGTGTCAGCAATTTGTAGAAATTGTGCCAGAAACTCTGTAGGTTCTTCCTGTGGAAGACCAGAATACTGGCAACTTTGCTGCACCATGATAATGAGCTGAGGATTCAACTCAAAGCTACTAACTCCAATGGAGGGTATGCATATGCTACTCCCATATGAAGCAGTAGAGGGGTTAGAATATGACCCCAGAGTCCTCCTGGACTGTTCATTTCCACTTATGTCCATGATGGATATATG